>NC_053028.1:717931192-718042742 GCF_003073215.2 Triticum urartu
GCGGGATCGATGATACTGAGAAATTGGCTATTGCCAAGAAACTTTACTACGACCAAATGCCTGATGTAGGTGAAGGCGATGTACGTCCCCGTCATACACGCTTTCCATTTACAAAGTTCAGCTGGGTCAATGTACCGGATCCGTTTGATTTGACGGATTTCTGTTGGCGCTTACTTTTGGATTTTCATTCGGATAATCTTGAAGCCAAGCAAACCGTAGCTGTTGATATGATGGAAGGGCTCAAAGATCCATTCCAAGGGTGCCTTGATCTCCTGCGAGAGCAAGAGTGCTTCGTTGTTATTGAAGGTGTACGATCCAGGGATGATTGGAACCAAATAAAAAGTGCCTTATTTTCTCATCGTCGTCAAGGGCATATTAAGCCCAGCGCCCTAAGACGTATCTTGGTCATTACAAAAGATAAAAGTGTGGATCTAGGAGATGGAGTGTCCTATATTGATGGTCCAAATTATGACCTGCCCGCTGATCCACCATTGACAAAGGTGTGTTTACTCTTATAACTTTCCCTACGATGTGCTGGTTACGAGTGCTAATTAAAATTTCCACCTCCGTAGAGTACTCTAATCAGCAGTTATTCTTTTTTTTCTTCGCATTCCCTTCCACAAATATGTGAAGTTATACGTTGCGGGTGTCTCTCGACTTAAGGCCCAATTTTACATGAATCAAATAGTATCAATATTCTTGCGTAGAATTCATTGTCCTTGCCATTAACATAGTACTTACTATGAATGAATATGGTGCCGGGGGGGGGGGGGGGGGGGGGGGGGGGGGGGGGCAGCTAATTTACATATACTACGTAGCCATATCAGAATTTATAGTTTGCATGAATTGAGTTGTGCTAATTACAGTTATATGCATGCATGTTTCTTGCTTGCAGAAGCCAGGGTACTCAGACCAGGACATGAGTCGCGCCTTTTCTAGTAGAATGATAGAGGCATGTGACTGGATCAAGAAATTTAGACTTATTGGGCATCATCAAAATATTTTATGGAATAAACTTTTAGATAAAAGGCAGGGTGTGATCTCAGTGTGGGGGATCGCAGGGATTGGGAAATCATATCTAGTCAGAAGATTCTACCACACCAGTATGACTGGTAGCTACCGTGGTCTCAGCCGAGCAGAACGTATTGACTTCTTACGACTAGATTCCATAGTCACAAAGTATGCCTGGGTGGATGTGCCCTATCCGTTCAATCTGACAGACTTGTGTAGCCTCTTAATTTTGGACTTTCATTCAGATGATCTTGAAGCAAAGGAAATTGCAGCAGTTGGTATGATGCAAGGCCAGGACCCAATTCAAGTGTGTCATGAGTTTCTTCATCAGCACAAATGCCTCGTTGTCATTGATGGTCTGCGCTCCAATGATGACTGGGACTTGATAGAAGATGCCTTGTTATCCGAGCCATTAAAAGGATATATACTTGTTGTTACAAATGAAGAAAGCATCGCCAGACATTGTGTTGTAGATACTGAAAAAGATGTGGTCAATGTTAAAGGTCTAAGCGCTGATTGGGCGCTCGATGTCTTCTCAAAGGCAATGTGTTACCCAATGGCAGGAAAAGAGGTATTGTGTTTTTCTGAAGCATTTTTTTTAACTGAAATGCTCTAGTTTCCTTTCTGCATGTCTATGTGTGCACGCATGTCAATCTAAACAGATGAAAACCTAATATGCCTATCTTAATCTATAATAAATACAAAAATTATAAATGTAAGTTAATTCATATGTTAAATTAATGGATCAAGCGTTTAGCATTATTTGTGCTGTCATGTTTGAGGCAATGTTTTAAATAGCGGGCTATTGCCAAATAGCGGCGGACCTCAAAATCAGCTATAGCGGCCTATAGCAGGCTATAGCAGGCTATTTGTACATAGGATCATTTAGCGGCACCTTGCTGAAAAGGCTATATAGCGGGCTATAGCGGAGCTATAGCCGGCTATTTAAAACATTGGTTTGAGGTCTATTCAAGCTGATAATCTGTACGCGTGACATCACAAAGATTATCTATTTATAAATACATGATATGAATAACGATACCCAATTCACTTTGTAATTATTGACAAAGGTGGGCCAATTTTTTGTTAGGATAATAGGTAGTATCCGGTCAAACTTAGTCCAGATTAGCATCATCACAAGATTATTGACATGGGAAATCACCTAGACTAGAAACATCTAGCATATACTCATATGGACCATAGGCACATGTCAACAGAGAGAGTTTCAGAATATGCGAGTTCACCAGAAACTCCATTGCAACAGTGTTGTCAGCCATGGTGGTGAAGACAAGGTGGTCGCCCACCGTATGGGAAGTCGTAAAAGCGGATGGACAGTTATCAAGTCATTCAGAAGTGAGCTTTCCCACCAAGAATCTTCCCAAAAACCTAATCGCCCCTTACCCGATGCAGGTTCTCAGGGGGCTCTGTTTCGAAGGCCAGCTCTCCTGAACGGTTGTGCATGTATCACTGGGATGGGGTCGCCACAAAAGCAGCTCAACCCAAGGAACCCAGACGGAGTAAAAATTTAGTACTTCCAACAAGGGCATAACGTTAGCCAAAAACAATTGACGCGACATGAGTGAGTGAGTGAGTGCGCGTGTTATTGCTCTCTTTTCCCATGCAACAAAGAGTAGTAGAATTGCTTAGCTTATATATTGGTGCTAATCTTCCTCACTAGAAGTATGGTACTAAACTTACACATTTGTCATACAATTTAAATGGGGCCTTTGAGATTTCAGAATTTTAACTGGGTTGAGTGGGTCGGGGCCCACAAAGTCAAACATTTTACCTATAGAATGAGGATTTTTTTTTGAAATGGAGACAACAGATTTGCCTCATCCATTAATTAAGAAGATAATAGAGTTTGTTTTACAGGGCTCAACAACCCATAATATATAAAAGGTTCATTCTCCTAGTATCTTAAACCACAGCTTCTTTGGACCTGCAGTAACCCAAACATTAGCCTCCAATTTGATTGAATTTAGAAGGATTGGAGGCAGAACGCTCTTGTATCGGAAGATGTGTGCATTTCTTTCATTCCAAAAGGTCCGGGTACTAAGCATGCTGAGAGATGCCGTAGCTTTTTTTTTATTCAGGACACATTTGTCCGATAGGTTGCTCCACCATCCTCTAAGAGATAGCTTGGAGTGCCAGCATGATGTGTCAATGTTCTCAAGCTGTATCCACTTATTTCACAAGTTCCAAAGGCGGATGGTGAAGAGGCACTTGAAGAAGAGGTGCATCGCGGATTCATGTTCTCGTTTGCAAAGGGGGCAAAGACCACAATTTGTCCAATCTCACTTGGCTAACAGATCAACGGTCCAAATCCTATTTTGTATTGCCAGCCAAGCAAAAAACATGGCATTGGTTGCGGCCCGAGCCTTCCAAACCGTGTTCTGTGTCGGCGAGTTGAAAGTCCCCATGAATTGTGCCAAATATGTGAAAGCTGCTGAGACTATCTCACTGTCTCTATGCTTCCAAACTATGTCATCCTCCGCATGCTCATCAAGATGGAAGTCACGTAGGAGTGTCCAAATATCAATAAATTGTCCGATGTGATACATTGAGAAGTTGGCCCAACTCTTAATTTAGGATACCCAAGCATATCCGTGGATAGCCTCCCGCACTTTATAGTTTTTCCTCGTTGACGCCTCGTAGATGAGAGGGGCAATCTCTTTGGACTTCCCGTCATGCACTCATGGCGCATTCCAAATAGGTGTCCTAGCACCACTTCCGGTGGTAATGATGGTGGAGGTGTACAAGAGATCAAGGTCATCTGCATCAGGGGGTCCCCATTCCAACCAACATCTTGGTTGATTCTTTCCAGTGAAACCAAGCCAATCTCAATCTTAGGGCGCTTGTGAATTTTGCGGCGTTTACACTCCTCGTCCCCTCTTTAAAAAGGCTAACATGCCAAGTCCCAATTCATTTTGCATTTCGTCCTAGTTGTCTTGTCTGAATCGGACCAAAGGACGGCATGCTAGAGCTTGTTATTACTTTGGAGGGTGCTCCGGGTGGGCGATGAGGGGGTGATGTAGTAGAACACTTGAGAGAAGAGCACTGACTTCACCAACGTGAACGTCAAATTGTGGTGATGTTCCTCCCATCCCAAGGAATCTGTTTGAATACCACTTTGTCTTGAAGTAACTAAAATTCAACCTTCTTTAGTTGTCAAACTGGGAGGGGAAGCCCCAAGTATCTCTTTGGGAAAGAGGTTCTTGTGGCGAAAAGATTTTCAAGGATTTTCCCAAGGTTGAAGTGGCCACATCGAGTTGGGATGACCGAGCGCTTTTAAAAGTTGGTAGCGAGGCCCGCGGTATCACCGAAACATTGTAGGATAAAATAGTGGTTGTCAATATCGCGTTTGATGGACGCCATAAAAACCTCCGCGTTGTCTGCATATAAGGAGGTTCACATCAAGGTACCACCGCTTCGAATCTGGCGGAGAAGGCCCCTTGTAGATGCAAGTCAAGAAGATGTTGAAGGTTATCTATTGAATGACGAATATAAGGGGCGAGAGGAAGTACATTGCCTGAGGCCCCTACCATGCTTGATTGGATGGCTGGTCACACCGTTTAGGAGGATACACAAGGTGCAACGCAAGTTGGTGATCCAATTTCAAAACTTGCTCGAACATGAGGAGAAGGGATGGGGTCATGCTCTTGTGAAGCCGATGAATGAGGTTCCGGACATACACGAAGTTATCATCAATACTCCTCTCTTGATGAATGGACTTTGGGCGTTGGAGAGAAGGGCACACATGTGTTGGCAGAGTAGGTTCGCGAGGATCCTGGCAATGAATTTTACAATAGCATTAATTTTTGGGAAGTAGCATGACATTCGCTGAACTGAGCCAATGCAAGTTGGAACCATAAAGATTCTCAAATAGGCGAATGACATGCATATGTCAGCTTTGATTATGCCCCAACACCTCTTGAAAAAGGCTTTAGTGAAGCCATCGAGGCCAGGCATCTTGTCACTTGGCATGTCGTTGATGGCTTTACATGCTTCCTCCTCGGTGATTGGATCATCCAATACACCCAAATAATAAGCCGAGAGGTGAAGCTCCTCGCAATTAAAATCCATAGACCTCGGATTCCCCTTTTCCATGACGTCGAAGAAGTGTTCAAGAATTAAGGCTTCTTTTTGCACATACTAATCCACCCATGGTTGTGCTTGATGCAGTGTATGTGGTTTCTTTCTTCTTCTAAGGTTAGACATTATTGCACGTAGTTATTACTAGCCTAAGCTACAACCGCAAGGCTAATGACTCATCTCTGGAGCCAAGCATCAAGGTCAAGGTCCTCAATGGAGAGCGACCGATCCTCCTAAGCCATGTCGAGGTGAAGAATGATGAGGGCAGCATGGAAGTGGATCTTTGCCTTGGAGAAAGGGCCCATAATCCACTAGGCAAGACGAAGGCCCGCCTTCTTGAGCTTGTGGTGTAACACCTGGTAAGGTTCCAGATGATCAATGTGCTCGTTCCATACTTGGTGCACCACCTAAGAGAACCCCGACAAGGAGGTCCAGAAACTCTCAAACTTTAATGCATGTGGTCTTCTCTGGACCCTCTCGTCGGCAAGCAAAAGTGGGTAGTGATCGGAGAGTGAAGAGGAGAGGGCATGAAGAATTTTGGTGTTGAATTGTAAATCTCATTCAGCATTGTAGAAGAAGGAATCGAGCATGATCATGGCGAGGTTTACCCTCTAGTTGCCCCATTTAAAGCACCTATTCTGGAGGTGGATCTCTTTCAACTCACAAGTGTATTGCGTGTTTTGAAACAAATTGTTGCGACTTCTGTAGACATTTCTTTTGTTCTTGTCACGGGCACAGTATATTAGGTTGAAGTCACCAGAGGCAAGCCACATCACACCACTTGGCATTTTATGGCCAATGAGCTCGGCAAAGAACGCATCCTTGCAAGAGGAAGTTGTTGGCCTGTACGTAGTTGTGTTCTTATATTGCACATCGGACTTCTGAATGTGGATATTGGCAGAGAGGCAGTAAGTGGAGATGGATATGTCATAGACCTCCACAAGGAGGTCATCCCATAACATGAGAATCCATCCTACGGTTCCTTTGGCCGCCCTCTCTATGAAGCTTCACAATCTATCGCATCCCCAAAGGCAAGCAATAGAAATATTGTTCACATGTTGCAATTTTGTCTCCGGTAGGTAGACCACAAGACATGACGAAGCCACAATCATGTCGCTCATAATGTTTCATGACTAGTTAGTGAAATTTAGCCCCTCCCATTCCAACACAGGACATTGAAGGAATGGTCTAAGATGATAACATAATGGGTTGACATAACTTGTGCAGATATGCAGGGCCAACATCACAAATTGCACAAACTCCATAGAGACTACCCTGACACAATCTCCAGTGAGGCACAGATGGAGCATAAAACATACTAGGTGCGATGCTCCCAACCAAACTAAGTGACCATGCAAACATAGCTAAATTGGGATCTCAAGTGACCGTGCATCAAGTGGCGCTCAGCAGCATGTCCATGCCTACTCGGATGACCATCTAGTGGTCTAGCACGTCACCACCACCATGAGCAATGAACGCGTCCTCCACAACCATCACATGGACATCATTAACCTTGAAGATGGTGTCCCCTCAAAAAAAAAACCTTAAAGATGGTGTGCATCGCTGCAAGCATCCTCCGTAGGGAAATGAGACTTGAACTGTTTTGCAAAAGCGTCAAACACCTAGACCATCACATATTCTCCATCTTGTATTGTCCCCAAGTGGCAGAAAAAAAAGCAGTCGCTGACTTGGACACTGACATGGCCTTAGGGCGCCCACCTGCCTGAAGACGCACGCTGGTGCGTCAGATGGAGATGCCACCACCTCTGTTGGAGATGACAAAACTGGCCATGGTTTTTCAGCATGCCGTCAGAGGCCGGCGGGTGGTGACATTGTGGGCGATGGAAGGACAACACATTCGTGTGTGGATGTTTAGCAAATGGGATGACATTGGCGCTACACTAGTCATAGATGAGGAATGCCGCCTCAACGGGCGACGAGCCCTCAAAGTTAGGCAGGACAACATGGCACATTGTTGGTAGGGGGAGACAAGGCCGGCTGTAGAACAAATGTCGATAGCTACCCTTAGAGCCGAGCTTGCTGTTGGAGATGAGGTAGACACGTCACGCTTGGTGCCCACGGTAGTAGGAAGAACCTAGGTAAGCAAGTCGGGTGACAATTGGTTCTCACGGGAGCGACGATGTCCCACGCGAGGGGACAACAGTCAAACAGGGCTATGCCCACTGGGTCGTGGTCAGTGTCTTGAGCGATGATCGATAGAGGAGCGGGCACATGAGGTTGCACATCAGCATGTCGGCGTTCACAAGAGCGGACACATGTGCGGTCATCCTGCCCTTCCTCACGCCGCCTTTTCCGTGGGTTTTGAGAGAGGGGTTATCGAAACCTGTCGCACCAACCCTCCCGAGCTCAGCCATCCTACTAGCTATAGCGGCCGCCACGGTCGTCATCATCATCACAGAGATCGCGATGCCCCACGTCCCTATTGTTGCCACTGCGCCTGCCCGTGGCCTAGCCGTGCCATCAACCAAACCATGGAACCACGTGAACTTGTGGATGTCGGGCAAGGGCTGGTTGACTTCGCCATCATAGATGTTGGAGAAATCCTGGTGCAAGTCCAGATGGATCAGCACACGGTGATGGAGACCATATTGGCCACAGCGACATTTGCCACGAGCGGGCAGCATGAGCGACTTGAGCTTCAGGATGATGTTTTGGTTGGTCGTCCATGCCCATAGAGCCATGGCATTCGTGTTGTCTTTGCATAGAAAGCGCGTCTTGATATAAACCAAAGAGCAGTCGCGGACGTCCACAAACATGGCGATGTAGCCATTCCAGCCGTGCAGCTAGATCTCTTCGTTGGAGACGGGCACATGATGCATCATATATTCGTTGTCAGCATTGTCTTCAAGCCTCCAAGCGCGCATATGGATGTGGAAGTTGCCCCAAGGGATGTCCCCGTTGGTGACGGCATCGGTGCGGTGGTGTGGATGGATGAACCTATTAAAGAATGGCCCCAAGTTGTGGTGAATAACGGGTACGTCGGCTAGGTGCGGGCTAAAGGTGGTGGCAAACGTGGTGACCATCGTATGGGTTGGTGGGAAGGATTGCGGACTCTAGCTGCATCTCTGGGGGGGCGAGACGATGACAAAGTCTTCCATACGCCAGGAGGTGGCGTCTCCAAGCCTCAGCATCACAAGGCTGCATCTGTTGGCGGTGGTTGGAGTGGCGACCCACAAATAGGACCAAAGACGAGGCTCTATGTCTTGAGGTGAAGCAGCAACGTGGTGAGGTAGCGGCGGTACTGGGATGGGGCTGAGCAGGTACCTCAGTGGCCACCACTTGTTCCGACAAATCATGGATGATGTGGCCGCTCTCAAGACAGCGAGTGCACCTTATGTGGTCACGACACGTGTTCGCTCTATGTTCTGGAGCAAGGAAGGCAGTGGCAAGACCTGCCTTTAATCCAGCTTGGGATGGGATAGGGCTTCAATGCAGGAGCTGGGAAAAGCAATGCAGCGGGGGCTGTTGCGCGGCATGACGACCTACCAGTCGTCGGTCACATCCTGCTTACGTCCCGCGTCCGCCCTTCTTGTCGGAATAGAAGGCTCGGGGGCAACTGGACGAGAGGAGTCCAACCATCTAGCAACTTTAGAGTTAATGCTAGCCTCGCCTTTAATGGACACGGCATGCGATGCACACTCAATCCCGAGCAGAGATGCACCCGATGCAAGCCTGCGCAGCAGCTCTTGTTGGGTTTCCAGGACATAGCCACCAGATGACGCTTCGTAGGAATCTAAAGACCGCAATGGCGTCGAATCCAGATCCTGATCAGGGGGGACGCATGCAGCGGCGGGTCCAGTATGACAGCGGGGCGAAGGGAGGCACTACCAGGGGCACCTGCAGCCAGCAGAGGCAGTGGCATAAAAAAACTTACGCAGAACTGCCCCCAATAAAATTCCTATTGCATCAAACTTTGGGTTCAACATGGAAGAACTCCACGTGTATTCATATTATCTCCAAATAGAGCAAGCCAAATGGTTGTTTGGGACATATATAAAGTCAATTTTTTGAAAAACTTTCTACTAGTATCTTTCAAAATATTTTGATGGCATACTTGTAAAAATTGTATCTACACATTGTTCTCGAAAACAAATTAATAACTCTCCTACATGAAAAAGCATAGTGTTCCATCTTACACCATCCGACCACAAATCCCACCTCTACATATGCTCTCTCGCCACCTCCGCCTTGGTTTTGTTGTTTTTTCCAACAGGTTTTCATTGAAAACCACCTCAGCTGCCCAATATCTTAACATCTTACCAAATAAGATAATGTTTCTTTGGTAGGTCAGTAAATATCGATCCAATAGCAAGTTAAAATCTATTTTTGTCACATAACCACATTAATAATAAAATAGGAGATAAAGCATGACTATAAGATACAAAATATTTGCACCCCCATTGCAACGCACGGGTAGTTATGTAGTATAATATTTGTATTAGTATTTAAACACCGAAAGGTGCACTTGATCGATAGCACGTGCTCCCAAATAAAAACACTAAATCCCAAATGTAGAAAATTTTAAAATACATTTGAAACTAGCTATCAAGCTTGTGTTCAATAACTCTGCTGATGTAAAAAAAAGTTTTAGAGAACTAAAGGAATTGTAATGTGCTTGAACTACAACTTGATATATGCATAGTTGAATTTGCAGTGCACATTTGAGTGTACTTTTTTGATGGGGAAGATCTACATCATTCATATGCTCATCATCAACATGGAAAAGGTGACCACACGTGCCATGTGGTCCAAATTTGAGTGTACTTTTAATTTGTTAACTTCTCACATTTCATACATTCTCGATACAGTTTGAGTTCCATTTCTGAATGTGATTTCAATTCAGAGTTTTCCATCATATACTTTTCATATTTGAAATTATTTGCTCGAAATTGACTTCATATGTGTATCACACGTCTGACAGCTAAAGATCAAATGTGGTTTTGGTGAAAAATTCAACTTAAATTGAAAAGTACTTATAATACTTAAGTTTATGTGTATGGTTACAAATTTGAATTTTTTTCACATTTCAGAATTTAACTTCTTTTTCTTATGGGGAAGTAACTTAATTATTTATTGATTGTAGATAGCTAATTGGAAGGAATCGATTTCCACGCAACAGCTTTCAAACCTCATCACGAAGTGTGGAGGGCTACCCCAAGTACTAACTGCTATAGGAGAGTACTGCCGTGAGTACCAGCACATAAGAAAATGTGGTTTGGAGACTGTCAATGCTGCCGACTTCATGGGCATGTTGGAGACCGATCCAAAATTCCACAATTTAAGGGGTCTATTTGATTGGATGCAGTCCTACTTTGTTGCTTGCCCCGATTCACTCAAGCCATGTATCTTCTATCTCTCAGTCTTCCCTTTAGGCTATGATATTAGGAAAAGTCGTTTGCTAAGGAGGTGGATTGCTGAGGGTTACTCCAGGGACACACTTGGTAGTACAGCGGAAGAGAACGGAGAAAAGTTTATCTCCGAGCTTGTCAAGTTGAGCATAATCCAACAGAAGCATTCACCAAGCATGGAGGACCTGTGCCAAGTTAATGGTTTCTTCCGTGAATATATTTTTTCACGGCCAATGCAAGATAACCTTGTGTTTGCACTAGAGGGGCGTTGCATCCCGAACACGCAACGTGCTGGACAACACCTCACCATAAGCAGATGCTGGGATAGAGACAAGATTCTATTTGAGAGCATGGAATTGTCACGGCTACGGTCATTGACAGTGTTTGGGGACTGGAGGTCATTCTTCATCTCTCCTGATGTCAAAATGAAATATCTTCGGGTGCTCGATTTGGAGGACACATCAGGTGTAACAAATGGTGACATTGAACAGATAGGGAATCTACTGCCACACCTCAAGTTCCTCTCCCTACGAGGATGTCAATATATTACCCGTTTGCCGGCATCATTGGGTGGCTTGAGGCAACTCCAGACTCTAGATATCAAAGGCACACGTATAGTCACGCTGTCAGCTACTATCATCAAGCTTAAGAAGCTACAGTACGTCCGTGCTGGACCACCACTGGATAGTGATGTTGCGAGCACAAGCCAACGACCAGCAGCAGCAGCAACACCACCAGCAGTCGATGGAGATGGTGACGGTGCTGGTGTGAGCACAAGCCAACCAACACCAACAGCAGCTGCAGATGTTGACGAGGCCCGGACGTCAGCAGCGCGGAGAAGCGGGCCACGTGGTGGCTTGGTGTTTAGCTGGTTGTCAAAGTTGAACAGACACGGACATGTTAGCAGCGCTCATGATGGTGTTCAGTTTCCTGTTGCTGCAGCATGGGGGATTGGGAAGTTGACGGCCTTACATACTCTTGGTGTTGTGAATGTCAGCAATGTAGGTGGGAAGGTTGTCCTCAGAGAGCTCAAGAAGATTACCCAGTTACGCAAGCTAAAATTGTCTGGTATCAACCGAAAAAACTGGCAGGATTTTTGTTACACCATCTCTGGTCACGGCTATCTCGAATCCTTATCAGTTCGACTCGACCATGATGAGCAGCAGGATCATCTGTGTAATTTGGATGACATCTCCAAGCCACCAAAGACACTAAAGAGCCTCAAGCTATACAGGGGCAATGTACACGTATCACCAGTTTGGATGAAGCAACTTGATGGTCTCAAAAAGGTTGATGTCGAAGATCTTGAGCTGACAATATCAGAGCAAGTGGACATAGACAGCCTTAAGGATTTGCGATGCAAGGATAAGTATCGTCATCTTTGCGTCAAGCCAATTGAAGATGGAGATCTCCATTATGGTTGGAGGGAGGAGGACTGGATTGGTGGAGGCTTCGGAGATGCCACTGTCCTCAAGATCAATTGCGGTAGCTACAGATCAGAGATAGCTTTTGGACAGTGGATAACGCGTACTGTTGAGTCGCTGGTGGTTCACTGCTCTACAACTGAGTCTTCTTTGGAGCTTTCTGGGCTAGAGAATCTATGCAGACTCAAGGAAGTGTGGCTTACAGGTTCCTACAATGAAGCAATCAAACAAGACCTGCAGCAGAAACTTGCTGATCATGCGAACGAACCTGTCCTGCATTTCGAGGACCAATCAGAATGTATGTGTATGCCCTCTATATATTTCTGCAGCTAGTGCAAGAATAGAACGTCCACAAAACATTGTACTCATCAGGGTCATTGGGCCCATATATCATCTTCCAACATTTTCCAGTTTTTTTCTTATTTTTTCCATAAAGAAGGGTAACCCCGGCATCTACATCGAGCAAGGCACACAACCTCTTTTATTAAATTATTCAACAGAGTCTGATAAGAACAAATACATAGACCAACCCATTGGGCCCTACATCGCTATACCTACTAGCTTGATGATGTGCGTTGACCACACCAACCAACACGTGGCCTCATATGCCACCCCACAGCGAACCGAGATCACCAACTGGTCTAGCAGGCCCTTAGCGCGCACTGCATGCGCACGCTCCAGAATTCGCAGCCCCCATCACCACCTCAACTTCAGGAGGGATCCGCACATTGACCTTGCCAGCTCCCGTCACCATGACGCCAAACAGTGCCACCACCCCGTGCATGTACATCAACACATGTCCACGCCGAGACCGTGCTGTGCCACGCTGTCGAGACCCACCGTCGCCGAGGCGGTAGATGCCACACCGCACCATCTCCTGATCCAGATCGCCGCCAACGGTAACCCAACAGTGTCCACCAGCTAGCTATCTCCCAAGGTGGTTCCTTCAAGAAAGGAATGACGCTAAAGGCACCGTCGCTGCCCATCACAGTTAGAGCTTTCACCCAGAATATACATGACATGGTCGAGGTAGAGGTGGATCTGACGAATGTCTCCATGCATAAAAAGCGGCGCCCTCGGGCGTCTCCGCCGTCACGGTAGACTAGTGCCGGCTAGGGATTTATTCCTAACTGAATCCCAGCCTACAGCTGCATCCGCATCGAGCACAACCAAATCTCGTGACCCTTATCCCTACGGAGAAGCCCACCAAGTAGAGGAAGGAGACAAAGCGACCAGATCTAGATCAAGAGCGGCGGAGCCGAGAAGAGCCATGCCGGACGTAACCCCGGCACTTCCGTCTTTGAGAGCCCTGCCCTCCGGATCTCTCTAGAGGCTGTGAGGAGGACAGGGGAGGAAGGGAAGGCTGGCGGAGACTAGGCTGGTCGCCACACGAGTCGCTCGGGAAGAGCGACACGAGGAGCGCCAATTGTTTTGGATACAAGAAGGGTGTGACAAAGGTACAGTAGAGACGGACGCGGATTTTTAGAACATCTGCACCCCGGCCGTGTTATCCTGTGCGTTGGCACAAGCTACTGAACCTCGAGATCCGCATCGGATAGAACTGGTTATCCAGATTGATTACCGTGGCAGATGCGTTCTTACGGGGCGCTGGCGCTCTACACGCACAGGTAGCCTAGGCTGTCCACTTTTGTTCGCTTATGCCCACCAAGCATATGGACGCAAGCCCGTGACTTGGTCAGACAAGCACCATCTATTAAGCTACACCTGATGGCAAATACATGTATTATTATTCGAACACATTTTGTGCAATGCGCATCTCCATTTGTTTACTGTATTTTGTTCCGTTTGTAACAACACTTTTAGACTGCCATTATAGTGGAACTTAATGCAGTGTATATCTGCATTTTGTATCAAAGGATTCAGAGTGCAAAAAGATCGGAACTTAATGCCGTGTATATCTGCATTTTTGGCACAATACATTCAGACAGCCATTAGACCGGAGTTTCCTACATGCACACGGCCATGTCATTTGCATCCCCATTCAGATAGCCATGAGTCCGTACCTGCATGGTGACGAAGAAGGATGGACCTGAACTCGGTTCTTGCTATCTGCCTCCCGCCGGCGCCGGAGATTACACGCGGTGGTGCGCGTCCTGTTCTTCGGCCGCAGACCCGTACAGCGGCTGATTCCCCTCCTCCAGTCCTCCCTACTCAGGCTAGCCTGCTCCTAGAGGTACAAGGGGGGGCGCATATTGACCAGAGTCACGGGCCGTGTCCCATAGCTGTTTCTAGCTGAACAGTACCCTACTCTATGTACTAGGCAGATCACGGACGAAGGGCCTGCTAGCCTGGTCTTACGGTAGCGGCTGGGCGGCTGGCACATATCGCGAGGTGTATGTACACACCAGATAAGCGGGCCGGGGCGCACCTGCTCTATAATATATTTTCACGGTAGAGACATGTACCTAGGGGTTTCTTTTGTGCATTTTGGCTATAAGGCAGACTGTTTATGCCTGAAAGGTGTTCGGGCTGGGCCTGATTCATTCATTTGGATTCGCTTACAACAGCTGTTAGGAATGAAATTCAGAGAAGAGCAGAGCATAGCGGTGGAGATGGCGGTATTATCGTGTAGTGATCTTTTATGACAACCGAAGGTCATTATATTTGGACCGCCGATCGACTCGCGACGCGAAGAGTCACTCATGCTCCACTCTAAATTCTGTGCGACCAACAGCCTGAAAGAATGCAACACTTCCTGGCCGGTTGTTCCTTCTCTCGCCAGGTATGGCATGAGGTCCTTGCTTGGTGTCGCTCCATCACGAGCTTGCCGAGCGGGGCGCTCGAGTTCTGCAACTGGTTTTCTTCATCTGTCCGTGACGAGCTGACAACATTGCGTCGAAGCCAACTCCTGTAACTCTCACCCTTGTATATCTGTACTCGTCAAACTCTATTTTCTTCTATCAATGCAATGCTAGGCAAGGCGTTTGCATATTCACGAAAAGGAAAGCCAACATATTTGGCATTCACCTGGAAGAGAAGTCAAGGTTTCATTTTGTACCTTTCCAACAATAGAGTGATTGCAGAGGTCGACTACTGCCTATCAGGAACTGAAACTTTTAAGACTATGAAACCTGTTGAAGTATAAATGCATAGTCCATCTTTGCTCATGAGCTTCAGTTTTTGGTTTAAGACCTGGCTGGCGTAATTTCAAATAGAAAATATTGCAGCCCACTTTCAGTACACGTTTAGACTTGAGGGAGTCACACGTGAGGTGGATTGTTGTGTATAAATAAATGCAAAGCCCATCTTTCCTCATTATCTTGAGCTTTAGGGTGAACTCGCTGGTGTGTGCAGTTCTACAACACTTTTAAAGAAATCAACACTTCTGAGTGTACGGCAGCTCTCACACAATATTTCGCTGCATGCGAGTCTTCTAACTACCATTTCTTAGAAATTTTGTCTTATTGGGTACTTTGTTTTACTCCGAATAAGCAACAGAGCATTCAGATAGTACCCTGAACGTTAATGGTCTTTGCTGTTACGTCTTTCTGTGTACGTTTACACACCTGTGTACATTGTTATGCCTTTTATGTGTCTAGTTCTTCACTGCTGTAGTGTAAATAAATTCACTTGATAAGTCCTTGACGACACTAAGTTTGTTCTGATTCCTGATTAGTATTTTTTTTATTCAGGTTGAGCTTTTTCAACAGGAAGTGCTACTTGCTTGTATGATTAAGCTTTTTGGTCACTGCCGTGATCATGATCGACTCTGGAATGCAGGCCTTCATCCTTCTGCTTGGTTCACACCATCATATGCACATTGAATGATGATGCAGCCTCCACCTCATGAAGCCAGGAACATCATATTCTCAGAGTTCTGCTGCTCTGCTCTGGACGACGGCCAAAGAGGCGAGGAGAACATCTACTTGGGCAGCTACTGTTACGTCGTCAAGCCAGCCCGGGTTCTTCTCAGGAGAAAAATAGCATAGGAGTCGCCTCTATTTTTTCACCTTCTTTCGATGGTCTTTTCTCTGTCGAGAATGGTCGTGGCATATGCATGCGTGATTTGCTCTTTAATGAACTTAGGTAATGCTCTTCAAGTTGGCATCTTGCTTGTTTGCAAGACTTACGGTTGTACATGATGGTTGGGTCAAACGGCTGCGGACTGAATGCATGTGCAGTCTACAAGGATGCAACTAGTGGATTCAGCAGAAGAGAATGCTCGTCGCTGAGGCCTCAAATGTGTAACGACGCCGCAGATGACGTCGTTGACCTTGGCCTCGTTGATCTGTCTCTCCATTAAGCAAACTCTCTGGCATGAAGTTTGCCGCTGGTCTTCTATCAAATTCGCGTCAAAGCACTTCAGTCATTCATTCACCCACTCTGAAGAATTGACATTGCCATGAAGTCAAAAGAAAGAGAGCAGGGTTGAATTTGCGTGTTTACATGCAGTTACACGTATTCCCATGTTGTTGTTCTTTGCAAAATCAATCAGGATTCAGTTCAGAGGGATGAAAAGTGTTGATTGATCTAACGGTTCGCCGATCCTGCAACCACAACTGTTAATTCAGCGAGGTGAGATTAGCAAGTTCATGACTAGGTCTGGCTCTGCTCCGTAGTCTTTACAAACATATTATTTTCAGTTGTATGTTGTTGGCAGTAAGCTCTTTATGCATCGGGAGAACAATTAGTGATGCAGCTGCATTTTGCACATCATAGTGATCAACTACTAATTATTGCATCTTGCTAGATGTTCTTACAGATTTGTGATTCTCAAGCCCCCTGCATCCCACATATCAAAGTTCATTTTTACATTCTCGAAAAAAAAAAGTTTGTTCTCTTGATATGGCATTGACCTGATACACCTAGCTATTAGCAGTGCGCTAAGCAAAACAGTTGTTGTTTGCAGGTAGTGCTTCAATTAGCATGCCTGGTATGAAAAATTGAGTTACCAGCTGCTGTGATGTATCCATGGAAAGTGAAAAAGGCTGATACATTGAGCCCTGGTGCATGAGCTCTGATTTGAGCATAATTCATTTGGTCGTAGCACTTGTATGTCATATGTTTGCTGCCGCTGTTTAGTAAAGAAGTAGAGATGACAGTACATGAGAGCATCTCCAGCCGTTGGCCCCCCAGGGGGCGCCTAAAATCGCCCCCTGGGGGTGAGCGGGCTGGTGGCGGCGGCGCGTCGTCGTCGTCGCTGTCCTCGATGACGACGATTCCTTCTTCGTCGCGGCTCCGGCGGCGCTGCGCGAATCGCCGCAGGGCGGCGCACTGGCGCTCCCTCGCCATCTTCAGGGAGTCCACGCGCGCCCATTCTAGGGCGGCGTCATCGTCGAGCTTGACGTCGCCGCCGTGCTCCGTCTTCACCGCGGGGAGGCCCGGCTCCGTCTTCACCGGCGCCAGCCCCGGCTCCGTCTTGGGCTTGACGAAGCGCGGAGGAGCCGACGAGGAGGCGCGCCGGCCACTCTCATTGATGACGATGCCGGCGTGCGAGTGTGCCGGCCGAGCGGCGTCTCCGCCGCGGGCTCGGCCTTGACGCCGAGCAGCGCCGGAGAAGTGTGAGGAAGAGCGGGAGGAGGAGGAAGAAGAGGAGGCGTCGAACCTCCCAGGCAACCATTGCCCGTCGCATCGGCGGTGAGCCGTGGCCGTGGCGGCCGCCCTCGCCGGGGGGTATGCCAACGGCGGGTCGTTGCCGCCGTCGAGGTACGTCAGAACGCCCTCGAGGGTGCGGCCGGGGACACCCCACCACAGGTGGCGTCCCTCGTTGTTCTTCAGGCCGGCCACCACCGGCGCGCCGTTCGTGGACGCCATCCTCTGCTGCTGTCGGCGCTGGAAGTACGCCGTCCACGCCGCTATGTTGTCGGCGGCGTACTCGGGGAGGGCGAGCTGGGCGTCGGTGAGGGAGGCGCGCACGACGTCGACCTCATCAGCGAAGTCGGCCGGTTTCGCCACGGCGTCGGGCAACGGGGGAATGGGCACTCCCCCCTTGCTGAGTCTCCACCCCGTCGGACCAGCGCACATGTCCGGCGGCGTCGCGATGTTCACCTGGAACAGGAGTCAAGACTCCTGTTCGCGGAGCGAGCGGCGGCCGAAGCCGTTGGCCGCGGCCTCATCTCCGGGGAATCACTCGGCCATCGGGAGAGGGAGGGAGAGGGAGGGCTTGACGGCGAGACTCGGGAGAGGGAGGACTCGGCGGCGGTTAGGGAAGGGCTGGTGTGGCCAGAGGCGAGGGAGGCCACTGGCTTATATAGCGGCGCTGCGCCCGTGTGTACGCGTGCGAGGGAGGGGAGGCGTCGGCGCACCACCCCGTGACGCGCCGCCCGTGAGGAATCAATGGTAAGGCTGACCGGCGGCAGCCTTGCCATTGATTCCACGCGGGAAACCGAGGCGTTCGGGGAAGACGACGCGCGGTGTCGCTGATGCGGCGGGCCCGCGGCTCTTTGGCGCCAAAACCGCTCGCCCCGGCGCCCCCTAGCGTCCCCAGCGCGCCGGGTTCGGCCTGAATCCGCCGGCGCTAATTTCGGCCCAGACCGGCGAAAATCAGGCTCCTGGGGGCGCGACTGGACCGATTTTTCTGCGCCGGCGCGAAAAAATCGCCTGGGGAGGCCTTTCTGGGGGCGTGGCTGGAGATGCTCTGACGTCCAGTGTACCTTGCTAGTGGTTGCAGAGGAGGAAGGAGTAGGCTGGCGTAAGCCGTGGAGAGGCTTCTGCAACCTCAAGGAGTGGTTGTGGATGGGAACAGGTTTTAGTCCCGTCGAAAGTCTCATGCCAAGATGTAGTGATCCAAGTAATCCAACCTGAGAACAAAACCAAGGCTTGAGGCCATTTGGCTTGCTGGAACTTTCTTGGATGCCAGTAGTCCTTATCACATACGTTGCATCAACCTTATAGACGTGCCTTTCACTCCGGGTAAAGTTCTCTGCACCTCTTTGCTGGATCAGTGCAGACCCCAGTCACCACTGTTGTTAGCTAGCCTAGGTTCAGTTTCCCTTTTACATTTTTCTGATATGATATATTGTTTGTCTAGAATGGTCATGTCCAATATTTTGAATGTTTCATCACTATGTAAGTATGTATGGATGTTCATTACTAGTATTTGTCGAGAATGGTCACAGCCAATATTTTGAATGAACTGGGTGATGCTGTTGAGTGTTGAAGTTGGCATCTTGCTTGTTTGCAAGTGCAATGGTTGAAGATACATGCTAATTGGATCATATGGATGGAGACTGAATGTATGCTCAGTTTACACCCATGGAACTGGGTTCAGAAGAAAACACCGCTCATCGCTGAGGCCTCAACTATGTAATAGTTCCATGGACATATGGTGCCGGCATTGCCCCTCAACGGTCTGACTCTGATTAAGCAAACTTCCTGGCATGAAGTGTGTTCCCTTCCTTTGCCGACGGTCCTGCGATCGTATTCGCACCGAAAAACTTCTTTCATTCATTTATTCATTCAGAAGAAGAAGAACGGACATTGCCATGATCTCACAAGAAAGAAGCGAGCAGAGTCAAATTTGCATGTTTACCTGCAGCTACACCCATGTTGTTGTTCTTTGCAAAAGCAGTTAGGGATTCAGTTGAGAGGGATAGTAAACTTTAGTTAATCTAGCCGATCCTGCAACCACAATTGTTAATTCAGAGAGGTGAGTCTCAACGGCGGCTCCAGGACTCAAACTCTGTGGGGTCAAGCTATAACATTACATGCTAATCTTCTCTAGAAAAAAACATTACACGCTAATCATCAGTACAATAAGCAGTGCAGTAGTACAATAACCAGTGCATTTAAAAAAACATTGGAACAAATTGTCATTACAATAACCAGAGTACAGTAGTACATCATGATACTCACCATGTAAAGAAAAGCTACGGTAACAGCCCCTTACGTTCATGGAAACCTTGATAGGTACGCATGATGGCCTCAGTACTAATCGACTGAAATACATCAGTTTCGACATAAGTAATCATGGGATAGAAAGTCATCGCTAATTCGGTTTCGCAAATCAGACTTGATGTATTTCATTGCAGAAAGTGCTCTCTCAACCGTTGCAGTGGCGACGGGTAAAACCAATGTTAGCTTCAGCAAAAGAAAAACCAGAGGAAAGGTTGTATGCTTCTTTTTTTCAACTAACTTTTGGCAAAGTTCACCAACACCTTTCAAGTCTGAGAATCTGGAGTCTTCGCAGATGTTTGCAATAAAGTTATCAAGTTGGCAACTAAGTTCTTCTACCTTGCTTTCACTAACAAAATCATCAGGATATAAACGAGCCATGGCCAATACTCTTTCTTTGTCAAAGTTAGAGAAAGAACCTGAAGGATCCAAACAGCCCATTCCAAGTAGCAAGGTAGTGCCGGTTTCGCTGAACCGTTCATTCAACTCAACATGCAACAGATCAATGATAGCATACATGACACTTTGGTGTGGCGCAGTGCAGATTCGGAGTTCGATATGGGAGGATGGACTCGCGCAGGAGGACGACGCTGTCTGGCGTCGTGGTGACATCGATGGCAGAGAGATCTGGCATGGTAGATGCAACAATACAGCTCTAAAGATGGACTCGTGGCAGGTGGCTGCGGCGGCCTCATACCCGGCAGGCGTCCTGGTTGAGAAGTGCGCCGGACTGGTAGGTGCCCCATACCAGGCAGGCGTCCTGGTTGGGACCACAGGTCTTAGATGTTTAGGTTTGGCTGCGATGTCTGTTTGGTATTAGGCCCAGGCTATCAGCGCCCCTTCATCATTTGAATAGGTGAAGCGACAGTTGTTGCTTAGACGGTGGCTTTAGTCTTGCTGTTGTATTACTTTGTAAGGTCTTGTGAGAATAATTAATAAAGTGGCCGTATGCATCGCCCAGATGCAGAGGCAGGGGGTCATCCTCCTTTTCTAAAAAAAATACATAACACTTTGGTAGTAATCTTCATTTGACACGCCATCAATCTGGGTTCTTCTCTTTGACTTTGATCCTCGGGGAACATGCATGGCATCCATATCTGGAAGTGAAATATCATGTTTGATGCAAAACTGAATAACTTTGCTAAGCATACCTTCCCAGCCTTCATTTCTCATCTCTTGTAGCCTCCTCTTAGTTGTACCAAGATATGAGACAGCATTGACAATGTCTTGGTCCTTCCTTTGCAAAGAGGTGTTCAAATCATTTGTAATCCCAAGTATAACCTTCATGACATGCATCATAAATACAAAATCGAATGTTTGTATAGCATCCAATACCCCCTTTGCTTTAAGCCTATCAATAGATTTGGGTCCATTTTCCGCAATATCATCAATGACTTCAATTACCGAGGGAAACAAGGCAATCATATTCAAGAGAGAATTGAAATGGGAACCTCATCGAGTATCACCGGCTCTTCTAAGCCCAAGTTCTTGATTCAATCCTCTCCCGGTTTCAAGTTCACCCATTTGCAATGCCTCCTCAATTTTTTTTGCTTGTTTCTCACGAAGCATATCCCTATTCTTGAAAGAACCTCCTATCGTGGATAGGATATAAGTCATCCACTCAAACAGCCATACAACATCTTCATGGTTTTTTGCAATCGCAACTAGTGTCAATTGTAGTTGATGTGCAAAACAGTGGATGCTATGAGCAGACCTAGAATCCTCCATCACTAGGGTTTTCAAACCATGCAAATGACCTTGCATATTGCTAGCTCCATCATACCCTTGTCCACGGATTTGCGAAGGACTAAGTCCATGCTTTGCGAGCAACAAATAAATAGCTTGTTTCAGTGCAAGAGAAGTTGTTTGACTAACATGAGTAAGTCCAATAAGCCGCTCCATTACAAACCCCCTCCTCTCAACATACCTTATAACTAGAGCCATTTGTTCCTTGTGAGATACATCCCGAGATTCATCAACCAATATTGGAAAGTACTCATCTCCAATATCTTCTATGATAGCTTTAAGTGTTTCTTCAGCACAAGCACGCACAATTTCTTTCTGAATATCAGAACAAACCAATTTGAAATTCTTCGGAGCATTCCCTAGAGTAACAGCACTCACTTCCGGACAACGTGCAGCATACCATTCGTAAAAGGTAAAGAAATTACCCTTCCTCTTAGACGATTCAGATTCATCGTGTCCTCGAAACGGCAATCCCGAAACAAGAAGCAATCTTGCAATATCAATTGATGCAATTAATCTAACTCGATAGTCCCTCTTAGATTTCTTTGTTTGCTTAAGCATGACAGATGCTATGGATTGCTTTTGGTTCATTAGATCATCACATCTCTTCAAATTTTGATTGTGAGCACTAGAAGGACCACCAACATGAACATCCAGTCTGCTACATTTATTCCAACATTTCCATCCCTTGGTGGAAAATGCATCGCCGCCACCATGCCCTAGAGTTTCATTTTGGAACAAATAGCAACAAAGACAAAAGGCCGCCTCTTCATCTATACTGTACTCCAGCCAGCGACTATAATCCTTAAACCAGTCCGGATTAAAACGGCGCATAATTCCACTCATATCCGTTTGGAGAAAATTGTGCTTTTTTGGTTGAAACGGCCCTTTCTGGAGGTAAGCTCTTCTCACGTCATCACGGACTTTGGCGGTTTTAAACTGCGAAATTGGTCTTCTTTGAGCTGGAGCTTACTGAGATCAACTGCCTCTTCCACAACTCTTTGTACAACAGTTGGCCTTGCATTGATATTCACTACAGGCGGTCCAGTAGCTCCAGGTGATGTTTCTGAAGAATCTGGGGCATTGGTTTTCGAAGCCCATAACTTGGCATATTTATCCATTTTCCAAACTCGGCCCTGTGGAGAAAATTTACTGCTAGTCAATCACTTTGGAAAAAATAGATCTTTATTTAGTAAAGAGCAACACTGCTAAAGAGTAAAAATTCCTAAGCAAAATTGAAAAACTAACATTGTAAAATATTGTAGGAATAAACAGACTTACTCAGTTACTTGGCCTGTTCGTGAGCGGACTGCGGACAGTGCCGCGTTTGGTGCGGGAGGCCGGCCGGTGAGGCGACGAGTACCGAGCAACAGGCGGCCTGCGCCCTGCGGGCTGCGGCGCTCGCACGCTACCTTATCGGGCGGTCGTCGATCCCTGGCTGCGGGCTGCGGCCCCTGGCTCGTCCGCTCCTCCTTGACTCCTCTGCTCCTCCGCTCCTCCAACCAACAATCCAATTCTCTCCGGCGGACAGAGAAATTGGGATTAAGCAGCACCGGAAGATTTGCTCAGATTCTTAGGATTGAGGATTGGGATTAAACAAACAAGTAAGAGAAATAGGGATTGGGTTTGCACGGGAAGAGAGATAGAAAAGAGATTGGGGATTTGGACTTTTGGAGAATTGAGGAGACGGGGAAAGTGCAGACTGCAGAGTAGTACACCCGAGTAAGGGTTTGTTGCGTATGGGAGTAAGGGGACTTGATACTTAATGCTATGGTTGTGTTTACTTTAATAATTTCTAATAGTTGCTCATGCTTGCTAGAGGTCCAATCATAAGTTCATATAATCCAAGTACAAAAAGTATGTTAGCTCATGCCTCTCTCTCATATACAATTGCAATAATAATTACCGATCTTGTTAACAATTGCCTAGGACAATTCCGCACACCAATTCATCATTATTCCACAGTCGATATTTGTAATATACTCTAACTTTATTAAGGCAGGACCTATTTTTATATTTCAGCTTTCTGATATGATGCAAAGCTATCCTCTTTATACCCACAACGTTGTTTTATTTCTCGTTTATAGATGAAAGCAAACGCTCGATGTACGTAGAGTTGTATCGGTGGCAGATAAGACTTGAGATAATATTGATCTTACCTTTAACTCCTTGTGGGTCCGACACTCCATACTTATCATTTCCATCTTTGGAAATTATTATGATAATTCCTTGTATTTGGGGATTATCAAGATCTTGACGTGGTTGCCATCTGCCGTTTTGAGGGCCGTGGCCGAAGCTGCTGCCAGGAGGCCGGTTGATGCGGATGCTGCCTCTGCGCCCCTACCACCCCGCCCTGGGGGGCTACCACATCTGCATCACTGTCAAAATGTCCGTCCATGTGATACACCAGGCAACCGGGCGAGCTCCTGCAGCGGTCCTTGTGGCACCTTACGGATGAGCTCGTTGTGCTCTCAGGATTTGATGCATTGGTAGTAGACATGGGCGTACGGAAATAATTACATCCTGGTAAGAACTTTGACCACAAACCACCCATGTATGATTTTCTTCCTGTGCAACTTCTAATGTTGTAATAATGGCATACTCTTTTTTTCGTTTTATACATATTCAGGAAAACCATATTGTGCCAATAAAATGGGGACATGCCCAACAACTGCTTGTAGAATAGTCCTAGGAGAAGGTATCTAGTGCTGCATGGATTTTATTTTTCAATATACCTTGTGATAATCTGTTCATGTGAAGGTCAAAATAAGATAAAATATCAACTTCTAAAGAATCGATCGATAAAGGTGATAAATCCATTTGTAACCTACCTTCACCCTCCTTACTTCGTAGCTAGTTAGGAAAAAAACTTTCATGCTTTGTAGGTGAGATTCTAGGTCGATCTCCAAGAACATGGATCCCCACTCGCGCCTATGTATCTCCTTTGTCTCCAAATCAAGAACTACACAAAATCCACTACATATCTGCAGCAGGACCATGTCGTTGGTCCACTTCCTGAGTTCCTTAAACTCGGCTAGTACATCAGGGCCATCTCCAACAGGGAGGTCTGGGTAGAACGACCATATCTTCTCCTCTATGTTAATCACAGTTTCTAGCGCCCAACCATCTCCATCACCACCACCACCTGTTGGGGTAGTAGGGACCTGTAGCCACATGGATATCATGAACCCATCAATGGCGCAGAGTTTTAGTAGTTTCTTATCTGGTGATGTCGCCTACTGGAGCTGGCTTGTCTTGTGGTTGATAGGTGGCAGCTTAGTTAGTTTCGACATCCTTGTCCTCACGTCATAGATAAGGATTTGTTTGCCCTGCTCGACCAACCAGTGGACGACGCTGCCATGGAGGATGGCAGTTTCGTGGTAGCCATGAAACGACTGCCATGGAGAGTCATGATTGTTTGCATAAGTGACAGTCTCCCAGGTATGAGAGGAGGATGTGGCGGTGTGTACTTCGATGCTCCACATGTTGTGATCAATGAAAAGCAGCATGAAGGAGCAGCCGATGCCATCCGCAGCGGTGAGTAGGACGTATTCCAGGACAGAAGTAATGCCAACCTGGACATACAACGATTTTGGGAGGAAGACGGAGTGGCCTGTGATGGGGTTGTACACGCACAAGTCAAAGCGCTTCTTGTACATTTGTCTTGTTTCTACATGTTGGTGGCGAAGGACCACGAGTCCGCCACCGGATGTTACCATGTTGTAGTGACCAAGGAGGCTAGCCAAGCGGCGTGAAATGAAGGGCGAGAGGTGGTCATGATAGAAGGACTCTGCGGCGGCCGTGACCGGATGGACCAGAGTGAGGGCCCAGTCGTCATAGCTAGAAATGTCGGCGAGGATCGAGGGAGCCACATGTTGAGTGACGCGGCAGATGAACGACAGGCTTAGGATGCCACGGCCGAGATGCTTGCAAGCGGCGGCACAACAACAAGCATGAAAAGTTCGGTGCGCGCCATGATCTCGAGTATGAGATCAGCTGGGAGCGATAATGGTGCAGCTATATCCGGCGCAGGTGTCGCCGCACATATGTTGCTTCGTCGCCTTTTCCGTGGCGCCATCGATCCTGTGTATTTGAGACTTTGAGTCGTGGAGTCCTTTGCTTGTTATAACTAGCTAGTCAGGTACGCTGGATGTGATCTGTACGTTGACTCCAGCCGTAAACCCCGTTAATATAGCGTCACCAAGACGAATTCGTGTGGAGAACGGAGACCGCTGCCAGATCGGACCGGACTCGACCGGGAACCCCAATCGGACAAGCTGAGAACCCCAATCGGATCGGGACCGTGGAAGCAAGGCCAGCAGAGCATGCATGAACATAACATACAGGTACAGGCGTACAGCTAGCTATTGCCGAGTCTGCGCCCACGCCAACGCCAACGTTTATATGCATGGGGCAGACGAAGGGTCAAGGCTTTGCTGATCTTCAGAAGTCAACATAGGAATCCTACCGTCAATTAGCCATTGCCCCGTTTTTGGTGGGCCCGTGCAACACATCTTTGACTTAAATGTGGCCCCTGAAATTCTGAAATTCTGAAATAAGAAAAATAAAAAGGGAAAATGATTTCCAAGTTCTGGTTAGTGGAAACCCAGCAAACTTAGACCGCTGTCACATCTTCCCTGTCTGGTCGTTGGTAGGGTCCAACTATCAGAACACTGCCGAGTATCCAGTCGATGGAACTCGGCAAACGTGCGACAATGCCGAGTTTCTTTTTGTCGCCATGTCCCTTTTTCTACACTGGGCGAACAGTGATGTTTGCAGAGTTGCCCGGCACTATGGAGTTCAATTACCTCGAAACTCGGCAGACACCCTAACCAGTCGAGCTCCCTATAAAAGCAACACGGCAAACCGTGGGAACCTGGCATCGGCGGCGGTTCCAATAGTGACGGTAGGAGCTCACCCATATAGACTCTTTCGCCTGCAGCTCATGGAAACACTTACTCAGCTCTGGGGGAAGATGGCATGAAAAAATCGTGGGTGTAGAAAGAAGAGTAGGAAAGTAGTTAGAGAAAAACATTTGAGGCAATCAATGGATTGAAATCATCCTGTGTATCATATCCGGAAATCAATCAAATGCGTGACTTATGAGTGCGTGATTATCTTGTGGGTATAAATGCGTGTGTGGGAGGCGTATCGGTGTGTTTACAGGCTACATGGAGGATGGAAACAACTCGTAGAGGCTGTAAGTAACAGTGCCCCACACAGGGGCAGTGAAATTTTTGTATATCCAGAGCTGTAAGTCAAAAACACAGTGATCATTTGTATATCCAATGAATAATTTCTAATATATGATGAACATTTTTATAAAGCATGATTTTTGTAGGATATCATGAATATTATGAATATTTTCTTAATATATGATGAACATTTTTGTAAGAGGCAGTGAAATTTTTATAATACACAAAAAAGAAATAAAAGGAAAAAAGGAAATAAACAAAAAATTTGGGACGGCAACAACCATGGCAACAGGAGACCCGTGTGTGATGCCCGCGTGCATCAGTGAAAATTGTGTAATACACGATAAAAGAAATAAAAGGAAAAAAGGAAAAGGAAAAGAAAAGAAATAGAAACACGAACATAAAAATGGAAAAAAGGAAAAAGGAAAGAAAAAAAACAGAAACAACAAAGTGACCATGGGCCGGCCCAACTGGGGCGATGGAAGGCTTTGCTTTAGCGAAGTGTCGCCATTGTGACGCTCGCGAGCGTCAAATAGGAATCGCCGGGCAAGAGAAGAGGGGAGGGGAGGAGGCCCTAGGCGAGATAGAACGGCGAAGGGAGGGCTTCTGCATATTGTGGGAGCAACTAGTTAACGAGCGGTCCTTCGGGAGCCTCGCAACGATCAGCGCCACTTGACGCGCTCTCAGCCATTCGCCACGTGTCGCGCTCTGGACCCTCCCTCCGGATTTTGTTTTTTTTTTATTTTTCCTCACGCGTTTTCGGCTTTTTAAACGGTTTTTTCCATTTTTTCGACGTTTTGGTTTTCGCCCGGTCTTCCTTAGCTTTTCGATCAAAAAAAATTCGAAAAAAATTTGCGCGAAAAAAACATGTTTTTTTTCGCGAAAGTCACGGTTTTTTTTTGCGAGAGGCACGGTTGTGCTTTAGCTAGAGTCACGGCCGTGCCTTTCGGAAACGGAAAAAAACGCGTTTTCTGTTTTTTTTTTCTTTTGCGAAAGTCACGGTATTGCTTCCGCGAGAGGCACGGTTGTGCTTTCGCGAGAGTCACGGCCGTGCCTCTCGGAAAGGGAAAAACAAAATGCATTTCCTGTTCTTTTTCTTTCGCGAGAGTCACGATTTTGTTTCCGCGAGAGGCACGATTGTGCTTTTGCGAGAGTCACCACTACTAGGGAAAACCTTATACACAAAATCTTAGTAGCAGCGCGGCACAAAAAGAGGCGCTGCTGCTAAGTAGTAGCAGCGCGGCTACGGAAAGCTCGCTACTGGTGCAAACTTAGCAGTAGCGCGTGACTCTTAAACCGCGCTGCTACAAAAATCCACCGACAGTACACAACGACATAAGTTTACCAGTAGCGCGGCGTCAGGAAGCGCGCTGCTGCTAATTCCATAGTAGTAGCGCGCTTTTTTGTCACCTCGCTGCTGCTAATTTTAAAATTGTGCACAGGGTTGGCCCGTTAAGCAGTAGCGCGTGACAGGAAAGCGCGCTGCTGCTACGCTCTTAGCAGCAGCGCGCTTTTTCTCCCGCGCTACTGCTAAGACGCAGCACCCACCACCTTTTCCCCCCTCCCCCTCCCCATCTCCTCTCCTCCCTTTCCCCTACCTCCCACATCCTCCCTCTCTCACTCTTCTTCTTCCTCAATACTTCTCCCCCCATTACTCTCCCTCTTCTACCTACCTTTCTCTCTCTTCATTACTCCTAGCTATAACTACACCACCTCCATTAATTCATCTCCTTTCTCTTCCCCCCCCTCCACTAGTTGAAGTTGTCTCCTCCCAAATTAGCTAGCTAGGTAGATGTAGCATTTAGTTAAGTGACCTATTTGCCCCCTAACTAGATCTTTCTTTGTCAAGAAGAGCTTTGTGCACTTTTGACCTCCCTACATCATCATCTCCACCGTGTGCTCGATCTCGAGATAGAGGTGTGATTAATATTTCATGCTTTTGCAAAATGGAAATATGTTTATGCATGTGTGTGTGATATTTTTATGGAAATTGTGTGTGTGGCATGAGTTGACGCCAAATTGCGCATTTGAGTTGCCTATGTTTTACCGAAATGTCGATTTATTTCCGTTTCGGCGAATTCCGGGCAAACTCTAGATCTATATATGTCCTATTTTTAAGGAAGGTCATGCCGAATTTTTGTATGACTTTGATGAATGCACGCATTTTTATAATCAATTTGTTTATTATTACCGTGCGGAGTTGACGATGGTCAGTGGAACGATGGTGGACAGGTGGTTGCGGTCGGCGGTGCAGGACATGAAGGAAAATAACCTGACAGAGGTTTTATGTCCGTGTCGAAAATGCAAAGGAATAGTTTGGCTTGACCCCCATGTCGGTGGTCGTGTCGAAGCGCACCTGCTCATGATTGGTTTCATGGATGGCTATACTCGGTGGATAATTGAAGATGAGGATGACGATGTTGAGGATGCCGACGGGGCAGGCAATGATGACACGGGGCAAGACGAAGAGATGATCGATAATGGCGGCGGGGAAGAGGCCGGACATGGCGGCGGAGAAGGGGCCGGACATGGCGGCGGAGAGAACGACATGGACTCCACGCAGCAGAGTTCGTCGGTACTAAGTTCAATCGTGCGGGACCCTCATGTTCAAGCATTGCTTCGCAAGGAGACGAGTACTGAGAGAGCTGCTTCTAGAGAGGAGGCTAAGCTGGAGCAACTGGTGGTAGACTCGAACACTCCATTGTATGATGGTTGCAATCTTGAGGTGACCCGCTTGAGTTTCACGCTCCAACTCCTGAAGACGAAGGCTAAAAACAAATGGACCGACACTAGCCTCGATGAGCATCTCAAGTACCTAAAGGATGTTCTTCCCGAGGGTAATCTATGTCCTAGTAGTGTTGATGAGGCCAAGAAGATCATGTGCTCTCTTGATCTGCCACACGTTAGATACCATGCATGCATCAACGATTGCATAATTTATCGGAAGGAGCACACGGAAAAAACAAGTTGTCCGGTGTGCAATGCTTCTCGATACAAGAAGGCCGGGAAGAAATGTCCCCAGAAAGTGGTATGGTACTTACCGATCACTCCCCGTCTCCAGAGGTATTTTGTAGATCCTAAGGAAGCAAAGCTAATGCGCTGGCACGCGGAGAGGAAGAAGCCCAACGATGGAGATGATCCGAAGCTGAGACACGTCAAGGATGGAAGCCAGTGGAGAGCGTTGAACAGCTTCTATCGGTATTTTGAATGTGATGCAAGGAACATCGTGCTCGGCGCGTGTACCGATGGCATGAATCCGTTTGGCAACCAGAACACCAACCATAGCACATGGCCCGTGTTTGTATGGATGTACAACCTCCCCTCTGGTTGTGCATGAAATTGAAGTACATTCACATGAGCATGCTTATTCAAGGGCCGAAACAACCAGGAAATAATATTAATTTGTATCTGGGGCTACTTCAGGAGGAGTTAGACACGTTATGGAAAACACCGGCCAAGACATGGGATGCCAGCAAAGGCGAGCATTTCAACATGAGAGTCGCGCTGATCACGACAGTGCACGACTATCTTGGTTACGGATATGTGGCAGGCCAGGTGTGCCATGGATATTGCGGATGCACGCGGTGCATGGATGATACGACGTCTCAGCAGCTAACTTCAAGGAAAGATGGCGGGTCTGGGAAAATCGTGTACATGGGGCATCGAAGATGGCTCGAACAGGACCACCCGTGGAGAAACCGTGGAGATCTATTCAATGGTCACGCTGAGCATCGAGGACCTCCACGTAAGCGGAGCGGTGCCGAAATCGATGAGCTGTTGAAAAACTGGAAGGAGTGCCCCGCGCCGGGAAAGACGATGAGAAAGGCGCCGGAGCCGCTGCTGAAGGTATGGAAGATGAGGTCTGTGTTCTGGGACTTGGAGTACTGGCACAAACTCGATACACCTCATTGCCTTGATCAAATGCATATCTGTAAGAATGTCCTTGAGAGCTTGCTCGCAACACTGATGAACATGCCGGATAAGACCAAGGATGGGCCGAAGGCAAGAAAAGACTTGCAAGATTTGAAAATCAGGGAAGATCTGCACATGCCGCCCCGTAAAATGTCAGACGAGACAGAGACGGAGACAGAGGCACGGGAGAAGAAGGGCAAGAAAATAAAGAATGAGGATTATTGCCCCCCTTCTTGCTTCACCTTAAGTCAGACTGAGATCAATCAATTCTTTAAGTGCCTTACCGGAGTCAAAGTTAGTTCCGGTTACTGTGGCAAGATAAGTAGATATCTAGACATGGACAAGAAAAGGTTCAGCGGGATGAAGTCTCATGACTGTCATGTGATGATGACGCAGATATTACCTGTTGCCCTTAGAGGGATAATGGACAAGCACGTCCGTGATACGCTTATTGGTCTCTGCAACTTTTTCGACGTCATCTCTCGAAAGTAGATCAGTGTGAAGCAGCTCCGAAGGCTACAGGAAGAGATCGTTGTGATACTGAATGAGCTTGAGATGTACTTCCCGCCCGCGTTCTTTGACGTGATGGTGCATCTGTGTGTCCATATTGTGGATGACATAATAGACCTGGGGCCGTCATTCCTGCACAACATGATGCCGTTTGAGAGGATGAATGGGATCATCAAAGGATTCGTTCGTAACATGTCCCGTCCGGATGGAAGCATCGTCCAGGGCTATTTGACACAAGAGTGCATCTCTTTCTGTGAGAATTTTCTATATGGCGCAGACCTGCCGCCTGGTGTTAGTGTTGGTTTGCCCGTTAACAAGCACGATGGGAGGCTCGAAGGATAAGGTCACTGCAACGGTCGCAGGGAACTGCACGTGGCATACTCTGATCGACGCAGCGACTTTGACAGAGCAAACTTGGTAGTGCTACAACACCTAGACGAGGTAGATCCTTTCGTGGCACTGCACAAAGAAATTATCGCAAAGAAGTATCGTGACCGGGGGGTATGCAGGACGAACGCCGAAGTTACTAGAGAGCACAACTCCACTTTCCTGCATTGGTTCAAAGAACATATTATTGCTAATCCCCCGGAGGAGGGCTCTAAGGACGGATTGCTCATATACGCCTTAGCACATGGCCCCTCTGAAGGAAATATGCCCTAGAGGCAATAATAAAGTTATTATTTATTTCCTTATTTTCATGATAAATGTTTATTATTCATGCTAGAATTGTATTAACCGGAAACATAATACATGTGTGAATACATAGACAAACAAAGTGTCACTAGTATGCCTCTACTTGACTAGCTTGTTGATCAAAGATGGTTATGTTTCCTAGCCATAGACATGAGTTGTCATTTGACTAACGGGATCACATCATTAGGAGAATGATGTGATTGACATGACCCATTCCGTTAGCTTAGCACTTGATCGTTTAGTATGTTGCTATTGCTTTCTTCATGACTTATACATGTTCCTATGACTATGAGATTATGCAACTCCCGTTTGCCGGAGGAACACTTTGTGTGCTACCAAACGTCACAACGTAACTGGGTGATTATAAAGGTGCTCTACAGGTGTCTCCAAAGGTACATGTTGGGTTGGCGTATTTCAAGATTAGGATTTGTCACTCTGATTGTCGGAGAGGTATATCTGGGCCCTCTCGGTAATGCACATCACTTAAGCCTTGCAAGCATTGCAACTAATGAGTTAGTTACGAGATGATGTATTACAGAACGAGTAAAGAGACTTTCCGGTAACGAGATTAAACTAGGTATTGAGATACCGACGATCGAATCTCGGGCAAGTAACATACCGATGACAAAGGGAACAACGTATGTTGTTATGCGGTCTGACCGATAAAGATCTTCGTAGAATATGTGGGAGCCAATATGAGCATCCAGGTTCCGCTATTGGTTATTCACCGGAGACGTGTCTCGGTCATGTCTACATTCACTACAAAAAATCTGTTAATACATGACGGATTTCTGATGACAAATTCGAAAACTGTCATGGATGACCTAGTACAGCCCGCAAGCCCACAAAAGCCCGCCCAAACCCATCCTCGTATATAAAACCTAACCCTAAGACAATTCTTCTCCAATCTCTCTCCCCCTCCGCCGCCGCCCCCTCGTCTTGTCACTCCTCCTAGATCGGCTCCTCTCTCGCTCCTCCTCGATCCCCACCTAGATTCGCTCCTCTCTCCCTCTATCCCCACCTAGATTCGCTACTCTCTCCCTTCTCCCCGATGCCGATTTTTCTAGAGCAAGCAGATTGGATCGATGGTGACCGCATGAGCGTGCCGCCGCCGCATGGAATCGCCTTGCCACTGCGTGGAGTCGCTTTGTCGCCGCCGCCCGTTGCCACTTGCCAGAAGGTAACTTCTTCCCAACCCCTGCTCACCTCCAGGTCCCCTCCTGCTGCTGCTTGTCGTGGTCGTCTTGTCCGCTGGGCGCTTGCTTCCTACTGACATACTACATGTGTGCTTGCTGCTGCCGTAGTACATGCGTGCTTGTTGTTTCCGTAGTACATATGTGGTTGCTAGGTGATGGGCTGCGTGCTTGCGTGATTGATTTCCTTCATCTTGCAGGTGCACACACGCGCCTAACATCCAGGGAAGTCCACCATCTGAACCACCACGAACATCCCTCTTGGCTAGCACAAGCAGCTCCATCGGCACTTCGGAAGTGAAGGCAAGCAGCCAAGAACTGTAGAAAATCCTGAATTTGTGTAAGTGTTTTCTTATTGATACAAATTTTTTATTTGTGTTTGTCGTATATATGGTTTAAAAACACTGAAATAAAACATATCTTCCTAAAAGATATGTCTGCAGAAGAAAACAAGTTGTGTGGTAGTTCACGTTCAGTCCCTAACAAAAAATTAGACCATGCCAGTGATGAATAAAGCATATTAGTGTTCTTCTCCTTTCTATTGTTATAAATCTAGCATATATCTATATTTTTTATATTATTTACCACTTTACTCCCTGGCATAGTTGCAAACTAATAATTGACGTTGTGTATGTTCTTCACTGAGAAGTGGCTGTTTGATACAGTATACCAGTGTGCATTTTTATTTGCAGCAGAACTTGTCTAAGTTAGATCTTTGATGCTATTAGGATCAAATATCAATGCTTACATTCGGTAAAAAAATCTCCTTCAGCTTTAGTGTATTGCTAAGGTTCTGATAAGTTGAGACATACTACCTCCATTTCAAAATATAATGTGCTTTTTATAGGCTAAACTGAGGTAGTATTTCTTAGTTCTGACAATGTCTCGCTTAATACTGATCGGTAATCATGAATTTGTTTTCCTGCATATATCTGTACATGTTCCTATCTGAATTAATGCTGGACGTTTTTTGGTGTGTGCGTGTGACATTCAAGTCACATTTTCGCAATATATGTAGGTATATGGTCTTGTTTGAAACTTATGCAATTCGACATACCACAGCAAGCTTTGGAAGTAACTTCCTTCCATCTCCAAAAGCTGAGAGGCAGGGGGAGAGGCACACAATTTTACCACTGAATAAGCTGCTCCCTGACCTGGAGGGGGAGGCACAAGATTCACCACTGAATAAGCTAATCCACTCAACATGATTGAGGCTCTAAAATGAAATAATGGAAGTGTATCAGTCTGCAGCTTTGGAGATTTAGAGGCACACAAAGATAATGAGATAGTGTAATAATCTGCAGCTTCGAAAATTTTGATTTTTGTTTGCAGCAAATAACAGTATTGGTGTTGTCATTGCACTTTGGCCTCCAATGAAATTCTTCTTTGTGTCAATAATAATTCTATGTCAAAAGTTTTAGTTTAACAGTATACTAATTTTTGTCAGTTGCTTTGCCCAGGTCTATCTCATGGACACCCAGGTTGATATACAGTTTTCTCAACACCCAGATTTGTGGAGCCTGATGTTGGACAATTAGGATGGGACTGCAGACCTTTAGATTTTGGTGCTGAGATTTGTGTGCCCCTCGCCACATGTAAGCCACGTTTATGATGTTGATCCTTCTGCTATGGATTGTAGTTTGGTTCCACTACTAGCGCCTTGAAGACTAAGGATGGTGTTGTCCTCGCTGTGAGAAACGTATCACCTCACCACTACTGGTAATTTTGCATCTCCACTTATTGCTTTATTATCGTTCCTGTCGAATACAAATTCTTCAGCTGTATACTTCACTATTGATGATCTCTTGTGGCTGCAAGAGAAATGTATCCTTGGGCAAAATGTCAACATTCTTAGATAGGTCAATTGTTGTGTCCTTCATAGCCTTTTGATTTTATTTTTACTATATCTTTTTTTTTCTAAGTTTCAACTATCAAGTCTCAAAAAGATGTGGACATTGTTCTTCAGGGCATATATGCTTTCTTAATGCTCTAACAGGGTAGATTCTGTGGTTTCTTAACCTAATTTATGAAAATCGGTGGTACCCAAAGGCGCCATTCAATAATTATTGAAAAGTGGATCCATGCCTACTCACTGGACTCGAAAAATATTGTACAACTGGACAACTGTAGATGTATGTAGCTGTTTGTCGCTGTTTGTCTTCTCAACGCATAACTATCCCTTCTTGTATCTTCATAACATATCATCAAGGAGCATTAGACATATGACAATTGAATGAATCTTGTGCACTGCATTATGTATTGTCCCCCTTTGTCAGACAAGGGTTTTTCTGTTTCTTGTTTGGACGATATGCAAAGTACTTAGCATTTCATTGTTTACTCATAACTTGGTTGTGTTAATTAATACAGATCTATATGATACTTATATGTAGCAAATACTATGCTATTCTTGTTTGTAGCAGTGTAAGATTTAAGAATTTTGGACAACACGTGATTTATTTTTTAAATTTGTTGCACTTCTCTTACATCTATCTATTCATATCTACAAATATCTAACGGTCTTGTAAATATGCTAGGTATGATTGCATATCGGGCTACTTGGTGCTGCCCATCACAATCTGCATGACGTGACAGATAGCGTCCATCAGGAGTGTCGACGGCAAGAACATGAATAACTACTTCAATAGTTTAAATGTACAGTTTGTGTGAACTGAATTGTACTATTTCTTAATTTTTTGAGTGATATTTTGATAAGCTATGTTGTAAAATTACCATTTTATGGAGGTTTTTGTAAACTGCTATGTTGTAGATACCTTTCGATGGTTGAATGAAACTTTGGAAATACTTTGTCTTGGGCCAAAGTTCGCATTATGATTTCTGTAACGCATTATGCTTAAAAATGTACTTGGTGAAAATTAGGCCGAATTAAATAGGCTAATGGGCTGAACTAAATTTAAATTTTGCTTAAATCCATGACGGTTTCTATGACGAAAAATAGATGTCCACATTGGCAGCCACGTCAATCCAGTTGCTTAATTGAAGATCCTATGTGGCGTCGTTGCATGACGGTTTATTCCGTCACAATGGTTTGGGCCTTGGGCGGGCCTCGAGCAGATCCATGACGGCCAAGATCCGTCATGGTCAATACGATGTCAAATTATGACGCGATATACATGACGAATTTCAAGTCCGTCATGGGTGGGCACCCATGACAGTTTTCTCTTGGTCTGTGACGGATGGTGATCGTCATGTATTAATAGATTTCTTGTAGTGATTGTTCTCGAACCCGTAGGGTCCGCACGCTTAAGGTTTCGATGACAGTTATATTATGAGTTTATGAGTTTTGATGTACCGAAGGAGTTCGGAGTCCCGGATGAGATCGGGGACATGACGAGGAGTCTCGAAATGGTCGAGACGTAAAGATCGATATATTGGACGACTATATTTGGACATCGGAAAGGTTCCGAGTGATTCGGGTATTTTCGGAGGTACCGGGTAGTTACGGAAATACGAGGAAGAAGCAATGGGCCTTAATGGGCCTTAGTGGGAAGGACCAGGAGGTGGCGCGCGCCCCTCCCAAGCCCAGTCCGAATTGGACAAGGGGTTTGGGGCGCGGCCCCTCTCTCCCTTCCTTCCCCTCTTCCCCCCTTTCCCCCCTTCTCCTAGTTGGACTAGGAAAGGAGGAAACCTACTCAAACTAGGAGTAGGAATCCTACTCCTTGGCGCGCCCCCTCCTAGGCCGGCCGCCCCCTCCCCCTTGCTCCTTTATATACGGGGGCAGGGGGGCACCCCATGACACACAAGTTGATCTTTGTGATCGTTCCTTAGCCGTGTGCGGTGCCCCCCTCCACCATATTCCACCTCGGTCTATCGTAGCGGTGCTTAGGCGAAGCCCTGCGACGGTAGAACATCAAGATCGTCACCACGCCATCGTGCTGACGGAACTCCTCCCCGACGCTTTGCTGTATCGGAGCCAGGGGATCGTTATCGAGCTGAACGTGTGCTAGAACTCAGAGGCACCGTAGTTTCTGTGCTTGGATTGGTCGGATCGGGAAGACGTACGACTACTTCCTCTACGTTGCGTCAACGCTTCCGCTTCGGTCTACGAGGGTACGTAGACAACACTCTCCCCTCTCGTTGCTATGCATCACCATGATCTTGCGTGTGCGTAGGAAATTTTTAAAATTACTACGTTCCCTAACAGTGGTATCAGAGCCTAGGTTTTCTGTGTTGATGTTATATGCACGAGTAGAACACAAGTGAGTTGTGGGCGATATAAGTCATCCTGCTTAGCAGCATGTCATACTTTGGTTCGGCGGTATTGTTGGATGAAGCGGCCCGGACCGACATTACGCGTACGCTTACGCGGGACTGGTTCTACCGATGTGCTTTGCACACAGGTGGCTGGCTGGTGTCAGTTTCTCCAACTTTAGTTGAATCGATTGTGGCTACACCCGGTCCTTGCGAAGGTTAAAACAGACCAACTTGACAAACTATCGTTGTGGTTTTTTGATGCGTAGGTAAGAACGGTTCTTGCTAAGCCCGTAGCAGCCACGTAAAACTTGCAACAACAAAGTAGAGGACGTCTAACTTGTTTTTGCAGGGCATGTTGTGATGTGATATGGTCAAGACGTGATGAGATATAAGTTGTTGTATGAGATGATCATGTTTTGTTGAAGTTATCGGCAACTGGCAAAATCCTTATGGTTGTCTCTCTATTGCATAAGATGCAAGCGCCCAATAATTGCTTTACTTTATCACTATGCGATAGCAATAGTTGCAAGAGCAATTGTTGGCGAGACGACCACGTGACGACACATTGATATAGATCAAGATGATGGAGATCATGGTGTCATGCCGGTGACGATAGAGATCATGACAGTACTTTGGAGATGGAGATCGAAGGCGCAAGATGATGATGGCCATATCATGTCACATATTTTAATTGCATATGATGTTTATCTTTTATGCATCTTATTTTGCTTAGTTTGATGGTAGCATTTTAAGATGATCTCTCACTAATTATCAAGAAGTGTTCTCCCTGAGTATGCACCGTTGCGAAAGTTCTTCGTGCTGAGACACCACGTGATGATCGGGTGTGATAGGCTCTACGTTCAAATACAACGGGTGCAAAATAGTTGCACACGTGGAATACTCAGGTTAAACTTGACGAGCCTAGCATATACAGATATGGCCTCGGAACACAGAGACCGAAAGGTCGAGCGTGAATCATATAGTAGATATGATCAACATAGTGATGTTCACCATTGAAACTACTCCATCTCACGTGATGATCGGACATGGTTTAGTTGATATGGATCACGTGATCACTTAGAAGATTAGTGGGATGTCTATCTAAGTGGGAGTTCTTAAGTAATATGATTAATTGAACTTAAATTTATCATGTACTTAGTCCTGGTAGTATTTTGCAAATTATGTTGTAGATCAATAGCTCGCGTTGTTGCTTCCCTGTGTTTATTTTGATATGTTCCTAGAGAAAATTGTGTTGAAAGATGTTAGTAGCAATGATGCGGATTGGATCCGTGATCTGAGGTTTATCCTCATTGCTGCACAGAAGAATTATGTCCTTGATGCACCGCTAGGTGACAGACCTATTGCAGGAGCAGATCCAGACGTTATGAACGTTTGGCTAGCTCAATATGATGACTACTTGATAGTTTAGTGCACCATGCTTAAGGGCTTAGAATCGGGACTTCAAAGACGTTTTGAACGTCATGGACCATATGAGATGTTCCAGGAGTTGAAGTTAATATTTCAAGCAAATACCCGAGTTGAGAGATATGAAGTCTCCAACAAGTTCTATAGCTAAAAGATGAAGGAGAATCGCTCAACTAGTGAGCATGTGCTCAGATTGTCTGGGTACTACAATCGCTTGAATCAAGTGGGAGTTAATCTTCCAGATAAAATAGTGATTGACAGAATTCTCTAGTCACCATTACCAAGTTAGTAGAACTTCGTGATGAACTATAATATGCAAGGGATAACGGAAACGATTCCCAAGCTCTTCGTGATGCTAATATCGACGAAGGTAGAAATCAAGGAAAACATCAAGTGTTGATGGTAGACAAGACCACTAGTTTCAAGAAAAGGGCAAAAGGAAGAAGGGGAACTTCAAGAAGAACGACAAGCAAGTTGCTACTCAAGTGAAGAAACCCAAGTCTGGTCCTAAGCCTGAGACTAAGTGCTTCTACTGCAAAGGGATTGGTCACTGGAAGCGGAACTACCCCAAGTATTTGGTGGATAAGAAAGGATGGCAAAGTAAACAACGGTATATTTGATATACATGTTATTGATGTGTACTTTACTAGTGTTCATAGCAACCCCTCAATATTTGGTACTAGTTCAGTTTCTAAGATTAGTAACTCGAAACGGGAGTTGCAGAATAAACAGAGACTAGTTAAGGGTGAAGTGACGATGTGTGTTGGAAGTGGTTCCAAGATTGATATGATCATCATCGCACACTCCCTATACTTTTGGGAGTAGTGTTGAACCTAAATAAGTGTTATTTGGTGTTTGCGTTGAGCATGAATATGATTTGATCATGTTTATTGCAATACGATTATTCATTTAAGTTAGAGAACAGTTGTTGTTCTGTTTACATGAATAAAACCTTCTATGGTCATACACACCAACGAAAATGCTTTGTTGGATCTCGATCGTAGTGATACACATATTCATAATATTGAAGCCAAAAATTGCAAAGTTAGTAATGATAGTGCAACTTATTTGTGGCACTGCCGTTTAGGTCATATTGGTGTAAAGCGCATGAAGAAACTCCATGCTGATGGGATTTTGGAATCACTTGATTATGAATCACTTGATGCTTGCGAACCATGCCTCATGGGCAAGATGACTAAGACTCCGTTCTCCGGAACAATGGAGCGAGCAACAGATTTGTTGGAAATCATACATACTGATGTATGTGGTCCGATGAATATTAAGGCTCGCGACAAGTATCATTATTTTTTGACCTTCACAGATGATTTGAGCAGATATGGGTATATCTACTTGATGAAACACAAGTCTGAAACATTTGAAAAGTTCAAAGAATTCGAGCTCGGTACCCGGGGATCCTCTAGAGTCGACCTGCAGGCATGCAAGCTTGAGTATTCTATAGTCTCACCTAAATAGCTTGGCGTAATCATGGTCATAGCTGTTTCCTGTGTGAAATTGTTATCCGCTCACAATTCCACAGTGTAATGGTGTGTCCGAATGTCATAACCGTACTTTATTAGATATGGTGCGATCTATGATGTCTCTTACCGATTTACCTCTATCGTTTTGGGGTTATGCATTAAAGACAGCTACATTCACGTTAAAAAGGGCACCATCTAAGTCCGTTGAGACGACACAATCTAAACTGTGGTTTGGCAAGAAACCAAAGTTGTCGTTTCTTAAAGTTTGGGGTTGCGATGCTTATATGAAAAAGTTTCATCCTGATAAGCTCAAACCCAAATCGGAGAAGTGCGTCTTCATAGGATACCTAAAAGAAAATGTTGGGTACACCTTCTATCATAGATCCGAAGGCAAGATATTCGTTGCTGAGAATGGATCCTTTCTAGAGAAGGAGTTTCTCTCGAAAGAAGTGAGTGGGAGGAAAGTAGAACTTGATGAGGTAACTGTACCTGCTCCCTTATTGGAAAGTAGTTCATCATAGAAATCTGTTCCTGTGACTACTACACCAATTAGTGAGGAAGCTAATGATGATGATCATATAACTTTAGATCAAGTTACTACCAAACCTCGTAGGTAAACCAGAGTGAGCTCCGCACCAGAGTGGTACGGTAATTCTGTCCTGGAGGTCATGTTACTTGACCATGACGAACCTACGAACTATGAGGAAACGATGATGAGCCCAGATTCCGCGAAATGGCTTGAGGCCATGAAATCTGAGATGAGATCCATGTATGAGAACAAAGTATGGACTTTGATTGACTTCCCCGATGATCGGCAAGCCATTGAGATTCAATGGATCTTCAAGAGGAAGACGGACGTTGATAGTAGTGTTACTATCTACAAAGCTAGACTTGTCGAAAAAGGTTTTTGACAAAGTTCAAGGTGTTGACTACGATGAGAGTTTCTCACCTGTAGCGATGCTTAAGTCTGTCCGAATCATGTTAGCAATTGCCGCATTTTATGAAATCTGGCAAATGGATAAACAAAACTGCACTCCTTAATGGATTTATTAAAGAAGAGTTGTATATGATGCAACCAGAAGGTTTTGTCGATCCTAAAGGTGTTAACAAAGTGTGCAAGCTCCAGCGATCCATCTATGGACTGGTGCAAGCATCTCGGAGTTGGAATATACACTTTGATGAGTTGATGAAAGCATATAGTTTTATACAGACTTGCGGTGAAGCCTGTATTTACAAGAAAGTGAGTGGGAGCACTACAACGTTTCTGATAAGTATATGTGTATGACATATTGTTGATCAAAAATAATGTTAAATTATTCTGCAAAGCATAATGGAGTATTTGAAAGAAGGTTTTAAAAAAAAGACCTTGGTGAAGTTGCTTACATATTGAGCATCAAGATCTATAGAGATAGATCAAGACGCTTGATAAGATTTTTCAATGAGTACATACCTTGACAAAAGATTTTGAAGTAGTTCAAAATGAAACAGTCAAAGAAGGAGTTCTTGCCTGTGTTTTAAGGTGTAAAGTTGAGTGAAGACTCAAAACCCGACCACGGCAGAAAATAGAAAGAGAATGAAAAAGTCATTCCCTATGCCTCAACCTTAGGTTCTATAAAGTATGCCATGCTGTGTACCAGATCTATTGTATACCCTACCACTGAGTTTGTCAAGGGAGTACAATAGTGATCTAGGAGTAGATCACTGGACAGCGGTCAAAATTATCCTTAGTGGAATAAGGATATGTTTCTCGATTATGGAGGTGACAAAAAGTTCATCCTAAAAAGTTACGTCGATGCATGTTTTGACACAGATCTGGATGACTCTAAGTCACGATCTAGATACATATTGAAAGTGGGAGCAATTAGCTAGAGTAGCTCCGTGCAAAGCATTGTTGATATAGATATTTGCAAAATACTTACGGATCTGAATATGACAGACCCGTTGACTAAAATTATCTCACAAGCAAAACATGATCACACCTTAGTACTCTTTGGGTGTTAATCACATAGCGATGTGAACTAGATTACTGACTCTAGTAAACCCTTTGGGTGTTGGTCACATATCGATGTGAACTATGGGTGTTAACCACATAAAGATGTGAACTATTTATGTTAGATCACATGGCGATGTGAACTAGATTATTGACTCTAGTGCAAGTGGGAGACTGAAGGAAATATGCCCTAGAGGCAATAATAAAGTTATTATTTATTTCCTTATTTTCATGATAAATGTTTATTATTCATGCTAGAATTGTATTAACCGGAAACATAATACATGTGTGAATACAAAGACAAACAGAGTGTCACTAGTATGCCTCTACTTGACTAGCTCGTTGATCAAAGATGGTTATGTTTCCTAGCCATAGACATGAGTTGTCATTTGATTAACGGGATCGCATCATTAGGAGAATCATGTGATTGACATGACCCATTCCATTAGCTTAGCACTTGATCGTTTAGTATGTTGCTATTGCTTTCTTCATGACTTATACATGTTCCTATGACTATGAGATTATGCAACTCCCGTTTGCCGGAGCAACACTTTTGTGCTACCAAACGTCACAACGTAACTGGGTGATTATAAAGGTGCTCTACAAGTGTCTCCAAAGGTACATGTTGGGTTGGCATATTTCGAGATTAGGATTTGTCACTCCGATTGTCGGAGAGGTATCTCTAGGCCCTCTCGGTAATGCACATCACTTAAGCCTTGCAAGCATTGCAACTAATGAGTTAGTTGCGAGATGATGTATTACAGAACGAGTAAAGAGACTTGCCGGTAACGAGACTAAACTAGGTATTGAGATACCGACGATCGAATCTCGGGCAAGTAACATACCGATGACAAAGGGAACAACGTATGTTGTTATGCGGTCTGACCGATAAAGATCTTCGTAGAATATGTGGGAGCCAATATGAGCATCCAGGTTCCGCTATTGGTTATTGACCGGAGACGTGTCTCGGTCATGTCTACATTGTTCTCGAACCCGTAGGGTCCGCACACTTAAGGTTTTGATGACAGTTATATTATGAGTTTATGAGTTTTGATGTACCAAAGGAGTTTGGAGTCCCGGATGAGATCGGGGACATGACGAGGAGTCTCGAAATGGTCGAGACGTAAAGATCGATATATTGGACGACTATATTCGGACATCAGAAAGGTTCTGAGTGATTCGGGTATTTTCGGAGGTACCGGGGAGTTACGGGAATACGAGGAAGAAGCAATGGGCCTTAATGGGAAGGAACAGGAGGTGGCGCGCGCCCCTCCCAAGCCCAGTCCGAATTGGACAAGGGGTTTGGGGCGCGGCCCCTCTCTCCCTTCCTTCCCCTCTTCCCCCCTTTCCCCCCTTCTCCTAGTTGGACTAGGAAAGGAGGAAACCTACTCCAACTAGGAGTAGGAATCCTACTCCTTGGCGCGCCCCCTCCTAGGCCGGCCGCCCCTCCCCCTTGCTCCTTTATATACGGGGGCAGGGGGGCACCCCATGACACACAAGTTGATCTTCGTGATTGTTCCTTAGCCGTGTGCGGTGCCCCCCTCCACCATATTCCACCTCGGTCATATCGTAGCGGTGCTTAGGCGAAGCCCTGCGACGGTAGAACATCAAGATCGTCACCACGCCATCGTGCTGACGGAACTTCTCCCCGACACTTTGCTGGATCGGAGGCCGGGGATCGTCATCGAGCTGAACGTGTGCTAGAACTAGGAGGCACCGTAGTTTCGGTGCTTGGATCGGTCGGATCAGGAAGACATACGACTACTTCCTCTACGTTGCATCAACGCTTCCGCTTCGGTCTACGAGGGTACGTAGACAACACTCTCCCCTCTCGTTGCTATGCATCACCATGATCTTGCGTGTGCATAGGATTTTTTTGAAATTACTACGTTCCCTAACACCCTCGCCCAACCTCGTAACCTATCAGGCATATGATATCAACGGATACATGTTCTACACGGAGGCCAAAGATATGGACAGTGATGATCAGAACTCAGGGGTGATGATGGAATGCATGACCGGCAGCAACAACGGCGCAACTGAACGATTTTATGGAAGGGTCGAGGAGATCTGGGAGCTTGACTACTCTGGACTGCACAACACGACGATGTTCCGTGTCAGATGGGCTAAGAATGTCGAAAGAGAAAGCCGGATTTTCACTACCATGACTATACCCGACGCCAAGAGCGCTACCGTGAACGCTATCGCAAAAAACGAGCCATGGGTACACGCTAAGCACGTGACACAATGCTTCTTCATAACCGACCCATGCAATCCCAGTCGTGTTGTCGTGATGAAAGGCAAAAGAAACATCATTGGAATGGATGGAGTCGCCAACGAGGAAGACTATGATCAGTACGGCAACCCAATGAGGGAAGATGACGATGATGATGAAGTATACGTCAAAAGAAGAATCAATACTACATTACCAAAGAAAAATCGTACTCCATGGAAAAGGCAAAGTCACAATGAGGGGCTCAATTATTCTTCTACGAACAAGAAGGGAAAGAAGCTGACTCAAAAACGAAAACGTCAGCGCAGAGGAATCGGTCAAATGATGTAATATATATATGTTCCTATTTTGTATACACACTTAGCCATTACTATGCATGGGTCCAATGATGTAATATATATATGTTCCTATTTTGTATACACACTTAGCCATTATTATGCAAGGGTCCAATGATGTAATATATATGTTCCTATTATGCTGAGGAAAAGAAAAAAAAGGGAAATTGGTTATAGCAGTAGCGCTTTAGTGAAAAAGAGCTGCAGCTAGTCAAGCTAGCAGTAGCGGTTTCTGCAGAAAACCGCTATAGCTGCCCGTAATAGTAGTAGCGCGCTTCGTGTAAACGCGCTACTACTACTTCCACTTAACCCAAAATTCTCCCTCTCCCTGCTTCATCCCGCCTCTTTTCCCCCAAATCCCCACTCTCTTCCCCGGCCCCGTCGCACCGCCGCGCCCGCCCCCGACCCCGGCGCGCTCGCCCCCGACCCCGCCGCGCCCGACCCAGGCGCGCTCGCCCCCGGCGCCGGCGCTCGCCCCCGACCCCGGCGCGCTCGCCCCCGACCCGTCGGCCCTCGCCTCCCTCCTCTGCTTCCTCCCCTCCCAACCTCGGTCGTCGTCGGGCCTGCCTCCTCGCCCCTGCACCCTCTGTAAACCCCCCCCCCTCTCTCTCTCTCTGCTAGCTAGGGTTAATTTACTTAGGTTTTAGTTATGTTAATAGGTTATCTATTTACTTATGAATTTATATGCAAATTTGAACTGGACATGTGTGATATGTGGATATGTCATGTTTTGGTAAATGATTCGAGTGGCCTATGTTATGCCGGAATGTTGATTCATGTCCGTTCCGGTGAATTTCAAGCGCTCGATATGTCCATTTTTTAGCAAAGGTCATGCCGAAATTTCCCGTGAATAAAGGCATGATTTGTGCTACATAGTTGGCATATCGAGTGCTGGCACATAGATTTCCTTTTTATGTCATTTCTCATTTATTCATACTTTTAGAAATAAATGAGGACACTTAATCATAGGAAACGTGTCGAACAACGAAGAAACTGGGCCTTCTGACCAAGATGCAGACGAGATGGATTATGAGGTTGAACAAGAGTACCTCGACTATTTGACTGCTAAGCAAGGTTTGCAGGTCGGCCTCGATGATGGTACTGACGCCGACATCGACACCGACGGCGCCGGCACTGATGGCGGCGCCGAGATCGGTGGGGAAAGTACCGGCGGGGAAGATACCGGCGGGGAAGGTACCAGCCCCGATGCCGCTACCGAAAAGAGGAAGCATAAGAAGCAGAGGATACGAAAACCTAACAAACTAGGGATTGTACGACTTGTGATCACAAAGATGGCACCTGGCAAATTTGAGCCGTTAGAGCCGGAAGAACCTCGCAAGTGCTATGGGAACCAAGTAGGATGCATCCTACGGGAATGCGCGAGCATCAACGACGATGACTTAAGGAGTAAAGAACATTTGACACAGTTGCTCCTAACGAAGTTGCACAAGAGATTCAAGTTCCCCGACCGGGATGATAACATAGAACAACTGTGGGATGATCAGAAGATGAAAAAGATTAACAATCACGCCATGGGCATGTTCAGCAATGATTTGGCCTCCTGGAAAGGGAGGGTGAAACGAGCTATTGAGGCTGATGAACCCCTGTCCAAGATTCTGGAGGAAAATCCGACACTTACGGAAGAGGAGTTCGAAAAGTTCAAGGACACTTGCGCTACCGAGGCAGCCAAGGCTAAGGCTGCGAAATTCAAGAGCCTTCAGCAAAGGAACACGGGGAAGCATCGCCTCGGAAGCCGTGGCTACCTCGGTAAAAGGCCCATATGGGATAAGGAGGACGCGGAACGTGAAGCCGCGGGTCTCCCAGACCCCTTCACGAAGTTCACCAACCCCTTGGAGCGTGACTTCGTCAGGGCCCGCTACAAGTGGGACAAGGAGAAAAAGGTTTTTTACACAGACCAGATCACGAGGAAATTGATTAGACTACTGGAGAAGCAACACCAACTTGCAGCCGAAAGCCCTACTTCTCCGATGAGGCCCAAGTGGGACACCCCTCTCAACCGGGCCTTGAACGAACTTAAGGGACTCCCTTTGGGCCAGCGGCCGCAATATGGTCGTGTGCACTGCGCTGGAGACGGCGCCACGTGGAAGGTGTTTTATAACGAGGGTCCGGAGGCCAAGAAGTAGAAAAAGAAGTTTAGTCAGGCGGACATCGACGCGAAGGTGAAGCTTGCGGTCGAGAAAAAAGCAGCTGGGGACGCGAAAAAAGCAGCCGAGGACAAATATGAGTTGTTATAGCAGGCAGTTAATGCAGCTATAACTGCCTGCAGAAATGATTTCGCTACTAACTTGGTTCCAGTTATCATCAACTGGACGAAGGAAAATCCAAACAAGACGGTACATGATTTCCCGTTGCCCAGTTTCGTCGGGAGCAACTCCATGAACAACAAAATCATCGCACCATCACTTGCCCATGCAACCGGGCCTCCTCTCGCAGCCGCTCCCGCTCATAGCAGCCCGTCCTCAGTCTCTGGCGTGCTCGGTGGGGCTTCGTCTTTGGCTGAGCTCGACGCCATCACGGTAATTACATGTCGCACCACCATATATATATATATAATATTCCATTTTTTTTGCCTTTCGGATGTTTTACGCCACAGACATATGTGTTTGCAGGCGAAAGAAACCCCGTGCTCCATACTCTACTTGATCAAAGGCCAGAAGGTGGACGTGGGAAAGGGGATGATAATGGACCCCTTGCAACCCACGTTCCACAACCAGCTGGTCCCTGCTGGGCACTTCAGGGTTAGCTTGTCCAATGTGAAATCGGGGCACGAGGATTTGCCTCCTTCAGTACATCATGTGGGAGCGGACGACGAGACCCCGCCACGGATTGGAAGGTGAAAGGGTTGGGTGCTGCTATGGCCGAAGAATCTTATTCGTCTGGAGCCGGCCGAGAGCACACCAATAACCACACATCAACAAGCATGTGCGGAGACCACCACCCCGCCTACGCAATTACCAGCTCCTGTAGTGCCGGGTGAGAGCGGCGGACGACATGATGAAGGTATAGGGGGTCCCGAACTGTGCGTCTAGGCGGATGGTAACATGAGACAAGGGACACGATGTTTTTACCCAGGTTCGGGCCCTCTCGATGGAGGTAAAACCCTACACCTGCTTGATTAATATTGATGATATGGGTAGTGCAAGAGTGGATCTACCACGAGATCAAGGAGGCTAAACCCTAGAAGCTAGCCTTGTTGGAAATATGCCCTAGAGGCAATAATAAATTGGTTATTATTATATTTCCTTGTTCATGATAATCGTTTATTATCCATGCTAGAATTGTATTAATAGGAAACTCAGATACATGTGTGGATACATAGACAACACCATGTCCCTAGTAAGCCTCTAGTTGACTAGCTCGTTGATCAATAGATGGTTACGGTTTCCTGACCATGGACATTGGATGTCATTGGTAACGGGATCACATCATTAGGAGAATGATGTGATGGACAAGACCCAATCCTAAGCCTAGCACAAAGATCGTGTAGTTCATATGCTAAAGCTTTTCTAATGTAAAGTATCATTTCCTTAGACCATGAGATTGTGCAACTCCCGGATACCGTAGGAGTGCTTTGGGTGTGCCAAACGTCACAACGTAACTGGGTGACTATAAAGGTGCACTACGGGTATCTCCGAAAGTGTCTGTTGGGTTGGCACGAATCGAGACTGGGATTTGTCACTCCGTGTGACGGAGAGGTATCTCTGGGCCCACTCGGTAGGACATCATCATAATGTGCACAATGTGATCAAGGAGTTGATCACGGGATGATGTGTTACGGAACGAGTAAAGAGACTTGCCAGTAACGAGATTGAACAAGGTATCGGGATACCGACAATCGAATCTCGGTCAAGTATCGTACCGCTAGACAAAGGGAATTGTATACGGGATTGATTGAATCCTCGACATCGTGGTTCATCCGATGAGATCATCGAGGAGCATGTGGGAGCCAACATGGGTATCCAGATCCCGCTATTGGTTATTGGCCGGAGAGTCGTCTCGGTCATGTCTACGTGTCTCCCGAACCCGTAGGGTCTACACACTTAAGGTTCGGTGACGCTAGGGTTATAGAGATATTAGTATGCGGTAACCCGAAAGTTGTTCGGAGTCCCGGATGAGATCCCGGACGTCACGAGGAGTTCCGGAATGGTCCGGAGGTAAAGATTTATATATGGGAAGTCTTGTTTTGGTCGCCGGAAAAGTTTCGCGCATTATCGGTATTGTACCCGGAGTGCCGAAAGGGGTCCGGTGGTCCACCTGCCCCGGGGGGCCACATGGGCTGTAGGGGTGTGCGCCTTGGCCTATATGGGCCAAGGGAACCAGCCCCAAGAAGCCCATGCGCCAAGAGATAAGGGAAAGGAAGAGTCCTAAAGGGGGAAGGCACCTCCTAGGTGCCTTGGGGAGGATGGACTCCTCCCTAGACGCACCCTTCCTTAGAGGAAGGGCCAAGGCTGCCCCCCCCTCTCCCTTGGCCCTATATATAGTGGGGGGAAGGGAGGGCAGCCGGACCTAAGCCCTGGCGCCTCCCTCTCCCTCCCGTGACACATCTCCCTCCTCCCGCAGCACTTGGCGAAGCCCTGTTGGAATCCCGCTACTTCCACCACCACGCCGTCGTGCTGATGGATCTCCATCAACCTCTCCTCCCCCCTTTCTGGATCAAGATGGAGGAGACGTCGCTGCTCCATACGTGTGTTGAACGCGGAGGTGCCGTCCGTTCGGCGCTAGGATCATCGCTGATTTGGATCACGACGAGTACGACTCCATCAACCCTGTTCTCTTGAACGCTTCCGCTTAGCGATCTACAAGGGTGTGTAGATGCACTCTCCTTCCCCTCGTTGCTGGTTTCTCCATAGATAGATCTTGGTGACACGTAGGAAAATTTTGAATTTCTGCTACGTTCCCCAACAAGCCTATGGTATGATTGTATGTTGAAGATGTTGTCCTACGGACTAAAACCCTCTGGTTTATATAGACACCGGATAGGGTTAGGGTTACATAGAGTCGGTTACAATGGTAGGAGATCTTGAATATCCGCATCGCCAAGCTTGCCTCCCACGCCAAGGAAAGTCCCATCCGGACACGGGACGAAGTCTTCAATATTGTATCTTCATAGTCCTGGAGTCCGGCTGAAGGTATAGTCCGGCTACCCGAACACCCCCTAATCCAGGACTCCCTCAGTAGCCCCTGAACCAGGCTTCAATGACGACGAGTCCGGCGCGCAGATTGTCTTTGGCATTGCAAGGCGGGTTCCTCCTCCAAGTTCTTCATAAAATATTGTAAACACCAAAGATAGTGTCCGGCTCTGCAAAAAAGCTTCCACATATTGCCATAGAGAGAATAATATTAACACCAATCTAATCTGCTAACATGTTCCGCAGCGTGTCATCACACTACGGCCAAGTCTTTTACTCGAATCGTTTTCACTTCCCCACCTCAGCACGTTTTGCGAGGCGGTTTCCTTGGCACGTCTTGTCAAAGCAGAGATCGTGTCCCCCATTTACGGGATTCTCATCAATATGGACGTGGGTAACCCAACCGCGCCATTTATCACGGTGCTTGGGAGGCAAGCGAGTTTTACTAGGCTGGTGGGGACGCATAGCCGCATCCGCCCATATAAGGGGATAAGGATCCACCTTTTTACCTACGCCTTCTTCCTCCTTTGCCTATCCATCTTCCGCGCACTCGAGCTCCAGTGCCCAAGCCCGCACTTCCCACCTCGACCTTATCCAGCGATGTCCGGAGCGGGAGGCAAGTGGATGGTCTCCTCCGTCACGGAGGGCGATGTCAAAAAGCTAAGGAAGGCCGGATACTTGTCCAAAGACATCGCGCACCGGCTTCCTGAGAAGGGGCAGCTCCTCCCCACCCCAAGGCCCCATGAGAGGGTAGTATTCCTTCCCCACTTCCTCCGCGGACTGGGTTTTCCTCTCCACCCATTTGTCCGGGGCTCATGTTCTACTACGGCCTGGATTTTCACGATCTGGCCCCGAACTTCATCCTCAACATCTCGGCGTTTATCGTCGTGTGTGAGGCTTTCCTCTGCATCCGCCCCCATTTCGGCCTCTGGCTCAATACCTTCAATGTCAAGCCTAAGGTGGTGCGTGGCAGCCAAGCGGAATGCGGAGGCGCCATGGCGGGCAAGATGGCCAACGTCCTATGGCTCGAGGGCGCCTTCATGGAGACCCTGAAGGGGTGGCAGTCTGGGTGGTTTTACATCACCGAGCCACGCGATCCGAAGTGGATCGCAGCCCCTGAGTTTCGATCCGGACCCCCCACGCGGCTCATGTCCTGGAAAGAGACGGGCTTGTCGTGGGGTGACGAAAGAGAGGTGACTGGACTGCAGACATGCATCCAGTCTCTGGTGAACAAGCCGACCAGGCTTGTTAATGTAGTCCAGGTTATGCTCGTCCGCCGGATCCTTCCGTGTCAACAACGGGACTTTAATCTGTGGGAGTTCGACCTGGCGCAGCACCAAACCCTTAGCAGGCTCTTCGACACGACGTATGAAGACGTCTGGAGGGTGCTAACCAAAGGCGCCGAGGCTCCCGCATCCGCTTCCGAGGACCGCGGATACAGCTCGCAGCGTCACGCTAGCGAGGTAAGCCACTTTCACCCTTTACAGGATGTTTAAGTTTTTTTCATAGTTTGACTCTATGCGGGATCTAAACTCCCTCGCCTTTGACAGGCTTGGCAGGCGAAGTCCGGACTAATTAACTGTCCAACTCCCTTGCCTGAAGACCCAGCCCCTGCTCGCTTAGCGAAGCTGCTGGCTCCGGCTCCTTATGCGGTGCCGGAGAAGAAGGCCAAGAGGAAGAAGACCACGGGGACTCGAAAGAGTGCCCGGCACATGGCGGTGTCGGACTCGTCGTCCGACGAATCCGAGACGCACTCCTCCCGCGAAGGCGAGGAGGAGGAAGAAGAAACCTCTCCACCTCTAGCGGGGGGAGGAAAGAAGAGGAAGGCCGCCCCAACGGGGGAGGCCGAACGGTCCAAGAAGAAGAAGAAGACCCCTCCGCCGGACTACTCCACCGACGCCGACGAGCGCGAAGAGGAGTGGCCGCACAGGGTCAAGCGTCCAGCGGAATCGTAAGTATTCGGATACCAGAGTAACTCATAATATTCTTTTGTTACACAACTTTCCCTTATGTCGAATATAATTGCGCAGCCCGCCCAAGGCCGGGCTCGATGAGTCGTCGAGAGGCTCTCTGAATTCATCGGATGTGAATTCAGTTCCACCCGCTACCTCCCCCGGAGCTGCAGACGACGCCGAAGTGGCATAACGGCAAGTTGCCGGCCAAGAGGAGGTGGTCCTGGAGGAGCCGCGAGGCAACCTCCCAGACTCCGGGAGTAAGGGAGACAAGACCCCCCAGGGCTCTAAGTCCGGCTTCGTGCCGGACACCGCGCCGGAATCCTCAACGGTTCAGGACTGCGGCAGGCGACCTCCTTCTAAGAGGAGTAAGCCTACCGAGCCGGTGGCCTCCGTCCAACCGGAGGCGCCGGATAATCTACTGGAGGTGCTTAATGGCACCTCCATCGACGAGGAGCACCGTACTGTCATGAGTGCGGTGATCCAGAAGGTTCAGTCCGCCAAGAGCGGACTGACTGAAGCTTGTGCTAGCCTTCTAACAGGCTTCGAGGTAAGTAAAAATATGTAAAAATATGACTGCATAGATAGTAGCCCCTGATGCTCTGTTTGGCGTTCGGAAAGAAAAGCCGAATAGAGGATCTAATAAATTTCGCTGGAGTCTAACAATAAGAGAGTCAATATGCGTATGCAGGCTTCGCTGCTAGCCACTGCCGCACTGACTGCGGAGGTGGGTGCCCTGAAGCAGGGCCTCGAGCGGACCGAGCAGGAGCTCGGTCTTGCCAAGCGGCAGCTCGAGGAGAAGGAAGGTAAGAAATACCTTATAGAAAAAATGCCTATAAAAAGACGCAATTGCAAAAAATAACAGGGGTATGCTGCTTATCGTAGGTGCCACAACTGAGGTGGCGACCCTCAAGCAGGCGCTGTCCGAGGCCAAGAAGAAAGCGGCCACGGAGTGCACCGAGCGAGAGAAATTGGAGGCGCAGGTCGGCGAGGCGCAGCAAGAGCTTCAGGCTCTCATGAAAAAACATGAGAGTCTGGAGCTTGACTCAAAGACGCGAGCGTCCAAGCTCAAGGCGGCCCATGAAACTGCCAAGTCTGCCAAGGCCGAAGCCCAGAAAGCCCTCCAGGAGTTGGATGCGGTGAAAAAGATAGCGGTGGGTAAGGCATTCTCTATGCAAAGCAGAAATATAAAAGTAAACTACTTGTTACTTACCTGAATCCGGAGCTCTCCAGGGGCATTTGCAGATCTTCCCCGTAGCTTATCCGATGCTGCCACATTCTACCGAGCCGAAGAGGGCAGTTCGACGGAGAAGGTGTTCTGGTCTCAGTATTCTGAGGCCGGACACCCTGTGCCCTTAAGCGACCAGCTGAAGCAGCTGGTCGAGCTCCACAAGGCGGCCGAACAGGCCATGAGGGGCTTCGTAGTTCGGCTGTGGCCTGGGGAGGCCCTGCCCGGGAGCTACTTCGGTCTGGTGCGGCGGTTGGTGGAGGCTTGTCCAAGGATTGAGGTCATCAAGCGCTCCGTCTGCATCGAAGGTGCCCGCAGGGCCCTTTCCCATGCAAAGGTGCACTGGGGTAGGCTGGACGGTGTGAAGCTTGTGAAGGACGGGCCGCCGGCGGGGAAGGAGCATCGTAAGCCCGAGAACTATTATAAGGACGTTCTGCCGGGAGCCCGCCTTATGGCGGATGAATGTACCAAGGATGTAATTTTTGAATGAACTCGCTCGTATTGTCCTGTACGCTGAAAACTTGTTCATATGCGCTAAGCAATGCTTTTGAATTTAAAATATTACTTTCTGTGCGGCCGTTTATCAAAAATTGAGAGATGGCCAGTCGTCGGCTTCTGCCCCCATGCCACTAGTGCTGGGGTGTTCAGGATAAACCTGAGCGCTCTTTTTCCCATGATTGGGTCCTTCGAGGGAGGCACTCAGCACAATGAACAAGGCAATCAGACTATAATGCTTGAACACTCTCACTTAGCCATATAACTCTATAATTTTAAATTTCGGTGAAGCCCCTACTTTGGAAGACCGAGTTCGGGGCGCTATCCACGCCTTGGCCGGACAAAGTCGGCTCCTCGCTCGAAGCGGCATAAGTCTTTAGGGACTCGAAAAACCTCTCGAACACCGACCGGTCTCTCGCCTCATCATGACAGTCAGTTTTAGCTTTCTCCACTGAGGTGCTTAGCCCAGCTGAACTGGGGCACAATCGCAGTGGTTCTCCTAGTGCTACCTTAGCCGATATAGCGGAACGTAAGGCACCAAAACATAGGAGCCGGGCAAACCCAACTATTGACCCAAATCATGATTCGGAGCCGATGCATATAGTGCTATAAGTTCGGGGTGCCGCACTTGTGAAAGTGTACGGACTTCACACACCATATTGAGGGGTACTGAAGCCCCTGGCGTATTTGCCGTACCATAGTGTACGGGAGCAACCTGTCATTAATGAACAGATATAATAGATAGTAATGCAAAAAATAGACAAAAGCTATGCATTGTTTATATAAAGGCTGTGATCAAAGCCGAACGATACACATAGTGCGATAAGCAAAAGGTTGGACTATTTAACATGGCCTGTCCAGGGGCAGGCCGTGGAATTGTATGTAAATCAGGTATACTGCTCGTAATAGAGACCACCTGGTAGTTCCATGTTGCGGCATGGCTTGTCTGCTTCCCTGGATCTTGCATCGTTTGTGCGGCATTTGAATTGCCGAACAGGTCGTCCGAAGTATGGATTCCTGAAAGTAAGAAAAAATTAAAAAATAATTCGGTAGCCCCTAGTACGGTTTAGGCCGTGTTTTTGGGCATGCCGTGATTGTGCCCCTTCCCCTGCGCCCATGGTATTTCAAGGGCGTAGTTATGTACGCGAAGGCTGGGGTTGGGGCCGCATTGCTACGCCTGCTCCGAACGTGCCAGGCGGTCTTGTTGTAGGTAACTCCGGCGCGCTTGACAATGTCCGGCTTTTTAGCGGCCGGACTAGAGAGTTGCCTAAAAAGGCTGCTTTGTACTTCCGCTGCGAGGGCCGCCGTGTGCTCCTCCGTTCGGAGGGAGTGTTCGGTGTTTCCATTGACCGTAATTACTCCTCGAGGGCCTGGCATCTTGAGCTTTAGATATGCGTAGTGCAGTACCGCATTGAACTTTGCAAATGCGGTTCGCCCGAGCAGAGCGTGATAGCCACTGCGAAACGGGACTATGTCGAAGATTAACTCCTCGCTTCGGAAATTATCCGGAGATCCGAAGACCACTTCAAGTGTTACTGAGCCTGTACAGTTGGCCTCTACACCTGGTATAACGCCTTTAAAGGTCGTTTTGATGGGCTTAATCCTCGATGGATCTATGCCCATTTTCCGCACTGTATCCTGGTAAAGCAGGTTCAGGCTGCTGCCGCCGTCCATGAGGACTCTTGTGAGGTGAAATCCGTCGATAATTGGGTCTAGAACCAATGCGGCGAAGCCGCCGTGACGGATGCTAGTGGGGTGGTCCCTTCGATCAAAAGTGATCGGGCAGGAAGACCATGGGTTGAACTTTGGGGCGACTGGCTCCATCGCGTATACGTCCCGTAGCGCACGCTTCCGTTACCGCTTGGGAATGTGGGTTGCGTATATCATGTTCACCGTCCGCACTTGTGGGGGAAAACCCTTCTTTCCACTGTTGTTCGGCGGCCTGGGCTCCTCCTCGTCATCGCTATGCATCCCCTTGTCTTTGTTTTCGGCTCTTAACTTGCCTGCCTGCTTGAACACCCAACAATCCCTATTGGTGTGATTGGCTGGCCTTTCGGGGGTGCCGTGTATCTGGCACAAGCGGTCGAGTATTCGGTCCAAACTGGACGGGCCCTGAGTATTCTTTTTGAATGGCTTTATCCGTTGACCGGATTTGTAGCCTCTGAATCCGGCATTAACTGCCATGTCCTCGTTGTTGTTGCTGCTAACGCGGTGCTTTTGCTTGTTCCGACGTGTCCTGCCACTTTTGTCCTTGGTATCTGACTTACCAGGGTTCTTTGCTAAGTTGTTGCTGCGAGCTAGCCAGCTGTCTTCTCCCGCGGAAAAAGCGGGTCATGAGTGTCATGAGGGCTGCCATGGATTTCGGATTTTCCTGTCCCAGGTGCCGGGCAAGCCACTCGTCACGGATATTATGCTTGAAGGCCGCTAGGGCCTCTGCGTCCGGACAGTCGACTATCTGGTTTTTCTTTGTTAGGAACCGTGTCCAGAATTGCCTGGCCGATTCATCTGGCTGCTGAATTATGTGGCTTAGGTCATCGGCGTCCGGTGGTCGCACATAGGTGCCCTGGAAATTGTCGAGGAATGCGGCTTCCAGGTCCTCCCAAGAACCGATTAAATTTGCTAGCAAGCTATTAAGCCAATGCCGGGCCGGTCCCTTGAGTTTGAGTGGGAGGTATTTGATGGCGTGCAGATCATCGCCACGGGCCATGTGGATATGAAGGATATAATCCTCGATCCATACCGCAGGATCTGTTGTGCCATCGTATGATTCGATGTTTACGGGTTTGAAACCCTCAGGGATTTTATGATCCATTACTTCATCCGTGAAGCACAGTGGGTGTGCCGCGCCTCTGTATTGGGCTATATCACGACGCAACTCAAAGGAGCTTTGTCTGTTGTGTTTGGCCCGGCCGGATTTATTGTATCTGGAATGACGATCAACGTCACGTGCCGTGGGGCGCCTGCGCGATCCATAGATCGATCTTGTTTGCCTTGCCTTTGTCCTCCAGTATGTCTCGCAGGTCTGGTGCATTTTCCCGTTCCTTAGTCTTTGAACGACGTCAGGGCATGGCTTGGGTGGAGGGCCGAGAGGCCTCTCTGTCACGGCCGCGAGGTGGCCGGTCGGCCATGTCATGCGCTGGTGATGTAGGTGCTTCCTCCTCTGATCGGGGTAGCGGCCTACGCTTTGGGTAGCTCTTGGAGGGGCGTTTGAGTTCGTACTCTTCGGCCGCAAGGACTTCAGTCCATCTGTCAGCTAGCAAATCTTGATCAGCTCTAAGCTGTTGCTGCTTTTTCTTGAGGCTGCTTGCCGTGGCTATGAGCCTGCATTTAAAACGCTCTTGTTCGGCGGGATCTGATGGCACGACGAATTCGTCATCGTCGAGGCTTGCCTCGTCTTCGGAGGGAGGCATATAATGATTATCCTCAACCTCTCTGTCTGCCGCTCTCTCGCGAGGGCTGGCTTCGCCATCCTCCTATGCCGATCTTGCTGGACGGGGTGTTCTTCAGCGCTATCCGGGGTAGTATTATCTCCCGTGCCGGAATCGCCGTTTTTGCTTTGGCGGAATTTAGAGCGGCGCCGCTGACGCCGGCGCTTGGGATGTTTCTTGGAGGTGTCATCCCCCGTTGTTCCATTGCCATCTCCATCTTTTGGAGTATCCACCATGTATATGTCATACGACGAGGTGGTTTTCCAGTGCCCTATAGGCGCTGGTTCTTGATCGTCTCCTGCATCGGCGTCCATACCGTCGATGTCTTCGGAGTCGAAATTGAGCACGTCGGTTAAATCATCGACAGTGGCTACGAAGTGGGTGGTGGGTGGGCTTTGAATTTCATCATCCATATCCCATCCTTGCTGACCGTAGTCCGGCCAGGGCTCTCCTGACAAAGAGAGAGACTTTAGTGACTACAGGATATCGCCAAAGGGCGAGTACTGAAAGATGTCCTCAGCGGTGAACTCCATGATCGGCGCTCAGTCAGATTTGATTGGCAGGGGCGCGGAGAGCTCGGAGTCTGGAAAGGAGTCTGGCTCCTCGGAGCCATGAGTCTTGCAGAGTGCGGGGCTGGTATTCGGCTTGATCACCTTTGGGATCATAGCCCCCGAGGTGGCGTCCAACCGCTCATCCTCGATTGGCGCAGTGGGCTCCGAATTAAGGGTCGGTACCGGTGCGTGTGCGGCCTCCAGGGCACTGTTCGGCTACAGAGCTAGATCATGCCCATCGAGACAGTGCGGCGTGCTCGGCTGTGGCTCGAATCAGTCGAAGATCAAGTCCTCGCGGATATCGGCCGTGTAATTTAAGCTTCCAAACCTGACCTGATGGCTAGGGGCGTAGCTTTCGATCTGCTCCAAGTGGCCAAGCAAATTGGCCCGCAGTGCGAAGCCGCCGAAGACGAAGATCTGTCCGGGGAGAAAAGTCTCACCCTGGACTGTATTGTCGATGATCGAAGGAGCCATCGGGCCTAAAAGCGACGACACAGAGGAACTCTCAATGAAAGCACCAATGTCGGTGTCAAAACCGGCGAATCTCGGGTAGGGGGTCCCGAACTGTGCGTCTAGGCGGATGGTAACAGGAGACAAGGGACACGATGTTTTTACCCAGGTTCGGGCCCTCTCGATGGAGGTAAAACCCTACTCCTGCTTGATTAATATTGATGATATGGGTAGTACAAGAGTGGATCTACCACGAGATCAAGGAGGCTAAACCCTAGAAGCTAGCCTATGGTATGATTGTATGTTGAAGATGTTGTCCTACGGACTAAAACCCTCCGGTTTATATAGACACCAGATAGGGTTAGGGTTACATAGAGTCGGTTACAATGGTAGGAGATCTTCAACATCCGCATCGCCAAGCTTGCCTTCCATGCCAAGGAAAGTCCCATCCGGACACGGGACGAAGTCTTCAATCTTGTATCTTTATAGTCCTGGAGTCCGGCTGAAGGTATAGTCCGGATACCTGAACACCCCCTAATCCAGGACTCCCTCAAGCAACTCCATGAACAACAAAATCATCGCACCATCACTTGCCCACGCAATCGGGCCTCCTCTCGCAGCCGCTCCCGCTCATAGCAGCCCGTCCTCAGTCTCTGGCGCGCTCGGTGGGCCTTCGTCTTTGGCTGAGCTCGACGCCATCACTGTAATTACATGTCGCACCACCATATATATATAATATTCCATTTTTGTTGCCTTTCGGATGTTTTACGCCACAGACATATGTGTTTGCAGGCGAAAGAAACCACGTGCTCCATACTCTACTTGATCAAAGGCCAGAAGGTGGACGTGAGAAAGGGGATGATAATGGACCCCTTGCAACCCACGTTCCACAACCACCCGGTCCCTGCTGGGCACTTCAGGGTTGGCTTGTCCAGTGTGAAATCGGGGCACGAGGATTTGCCTCCTCCAGTACAGCATGTGGGAGCGGACGACGAGACCCCGCCGCGGATTGGAAGGTGCAAGGGTTGGGTGCTGCTATGGCCGAAGAATCTTATTCGTCTGGAGCCGGCTGAGAGCACACCAATAACCACACATCAACAAGCATGTGCGGAGACCACCACCCCGCCTACGCAATTACCAGCTCATGTAGTGCCGGGTGAGAGCGGCGGACGACATGATGAAGGGGGTGCAATAGTGCTGGCTGATGTAATTTGTCATGTAGAACAGAGAATGGATGATGAGATGGAGGTCGACCCTATGGATTTCCTCAATACAAACGCGTATGACTGTGACATAGAATTGATGAGTCAACCATATGATGAATCAGGCTATCAGCTTGCTAATGAGGATATGGATGATATGCCCGGGAAGGAAGGTCGTAGGAGGGATTGCAAAAAGTCTCTCTTCATGAAATCCTCATAGGACACGCCTGAAGATGCCGCCTCAACACAGGCTCAACTATCCCGGCGCGAGGGTCGTACAGTACTTAGCCCGGGAACACTAGGGCAGGGGTTAAGGAAGGGTCTTGAAGGTGTGCCCAAGAAAAAGGAGAGAAAGAGATCGGGGAAGATAGCTGCCTCCAAACAAGCCAGAGTACATAGCAGCCAGACAATGCATTCTGAAGAGCGTGTACCCGTGAAAGGTGCGGCCATGTTCCATCTCACGGGCGAGCCGATGCTACCGCCGAAACCGCTGGAGGCACTATCAGGGGATCTCAGGAGACTGCACGACCATGTGCTGTCGACTGAGAAAAGCCTACTAGCCGCAAAGGATCCACGATATCCGACATACGCGGCTCGTGTGCCTGAGGGGAAGTGCTACGTCGAGACAAGACCCGCGGAGGTGTTCTTCCTGTGGTTTGACCATATCTTTGAGATGTTTCTGACAAGGCGGCTCGATTTTACAATCGTCCGCCTTTTTGCGCTACATATGAGCTCCGTCATGAACAGTGAAGAAGTCTCGCAAATCTGTGTGGCGGATCCGTACTACATGCACAAGTCTTTCTTGAGTCTCGGCGACTTTGAGCGTGAAACTGCTAGGGAGTACCTCCAAAACTTCATGGTATAGAATAAGGACCGGGAAATTATCCTCGTGCCTTATCATCCAAAGTAAGTTAGTTTCGAACAACCCTTTCATACATTTCAATCATTCCTTCTCTCTCTATGGGGAATAATTTGAGGTGTCTTTTCCCCGCAGCAACGGGCGCACCGTCCTTATCGTTCTTTATCTGCAAGTCTCCCACGCCGTGTATTTTGACCCTTCCAGAGACTACGAGAAAAAAGACTACACCCACATAATGAATATTCTAGATGATGCTCTCCAAGGCTTCAGCTTTAGAGGTGGCCCCATGCAGATCAGGAAACAAAGGAACAAGAAGATGGGTTTCGCGCATAAAACTAACTTCTCCTGCATCCATGTCCCAAAACCAAGCAAGAAGGATGGATTCTACATCCTCCATCTCATGATTCAGTTCAACACGGATCACCAAAAGCTTCGCATGAGAAGCAGAAATGATGATCATATCCACAAGTGGCTAGAATCCAATGGAGAAGCGGATTATAAACTTAGAGATGAATTCTTTCGCATCCAAAGCGACATTGCGACGATCATCATGAAAGAAGTCGTCGATGAGAAGGGGATGTTCCACCACGGCCCTATATCGCGAGCTAACGTCCGAACTCGCATAGGCATGCAACGTCTAGACCTCACGCTGTTCAAGAAGCTAGGGTCCATCCTCGATGATATGGAAGGATGGAACTTCTAGTGATTTATGATGCCGATGATGATGATATGTGTCGGTTGAACTTGTATACTATTTGTAGCGATGAAACTTTGTGATGTCCACGATCCCTGCCGAACTTGCGTAACGCTACTTTGTTAGTTTGCGTACGATGACCTTCGTACCTCTAGTTAATTAATTTGCATACTGTATGTTCCATCTAGTTGCTAACCCTTTCTTTTTCGGTGTTCTCTTGTATATTTTGTTGCATATATATGATTGTACATCCTCTTCATGAACATGCATCTCTAACAGGTACCTAGTTTCTTGATGGCGAGATGGAACTGCTATGTCGTGTACAAAGGGAAGGTTCCGGGGGTGTACAACGAGTGGCATGAGTGTCAGGCACAAGTGAATGGGTTCTCGGACGCCAGCCATAAAGGCTTCAAAAGCAGACAAGAAGGAGAAGCTAGTTACTTGAGGTTCACGCTAGCATGAGAGAGGACTCGTAACCGCCATCTCATGTACTGCATAGTTCCGCTCTCACTCATAGTGATAGCTCTTCTCGCGTATACCTTTGTTTAGATGGATGACGTTGTAGTTGCAAGTATTCTAGACTTGCATGTATCGCTATTTTCGAGATGATGACAAGATACCACTTTGTGTTGGATGATGATTATGACGAGACTATTTGTATGTATATGCTATGATTACATTTGTGGTCTCGCAGGCATTTGTATGTGTATCATGATGACATTTGTATGTGCTAAAGATTCTTCTATAAAGCCTATTCAAATACAAAACAAATATGCCAAAAAAACAAAAAACTACTAAAATTAGCAGTAGCGAGTGGAGAAAAGTTAGCAGCAGCGCGGTTGTAGCAGTAGCGCGCACAGGGGAAGCGCGCTATCGCTATTAGCAGGAGCGAGCTTCCTTTAAGCGCGCTGCTGCAACACTTGTGTAGCAGTAGCGCGGGTGAACCAGCGCTACTGCTATACGTTAGTTGTAGCGCCTTATTAGTAGCGCCGGCCCCCGCACTACTAATAGGCCCAAAACCCGCGCTGCTGCTAGGCTTTTCCCTAGTAGTGCACGGTCGTGCCTCTCGGAAAGGGAAAAAGTATGCGTTTTCTGTTTTTTTTCTTTCGGGAGAGTCATGGTTTTACTTTCGCAAGAGGCATGGTTATGCTTTTAGCGAGAGTCACGGCCGTGCCTCTCGGAAACGGAAAAAAAACGCATTTTCTTTTTTTTTCCTTCCACGAGAGTCACGGTTTTGCTTCCACGAGAGGCATGGTTGTGCTTTCGCGAGAGTCACGACCGTGCCTCTTTCGGAAAGGAAAAAAACCGTGCTCCCGGTTCGGTTTTTTCACCCGTTCTTTCGTCCGGTTTTTTCGTGAAAAAAAAGTTCGTCAAAACCTATCAACATGGAATCTAGTTTTGAAGATCTCGGCGCGAGGAATCCAATGATGAAAACGGTTCGAGATTTGGACGCACGGTTTAAGAGATAAAATGTTTTGAATAAACGGATCTACGAAAAAAGGGAAAACTCTCAGGTTGCGACAAGTGGCGCGCTGCATGTGCGCCACTTGTCGCGAGAAAGTGGAGTGTTCTTTGCAACGAGTACTCCTTAATTAGTGATTTCGGCATATTGCGTTCGTGTATGTACAAGGGCCCATTACTGCAGGCCAACCCAAACAATGAGAGGCTTCCAATTCAGCTAGCACTGCCTACAAAAGAAAAGCTACGGGAGTAGCACCTCTTTTGGACAACTGGCCCGGTTTATAGGTACTGTTGTAGTATTAAATACTCCCTCCGTTTTGAAATATTTGTCAAAGAAATGAATGTATTTAGATATATATTTTAGTTCTAGATACATCCACCTTTATCCATTTCTGTGACAAGTAATCCAGACGGAGGGAGTAGATGGAACGGTGAGGGACGCATAGGACATGAGAGGGTTGGCAAATTTTAAAGGCAAACGATGAAGAACTGCTACTGTGGTGATTGTCTACTACAACAAGATTTGCCTAGCTCTGGTGAGGGAGGGGCGATGACGGCGACGCGCCTTTGGCTCGCTTTAGTGCTTGTAGTCGTCGTGCGCTAGGTGGTCCACGGACATGATTGAAATTTTTATTACTTTTTTAAGGAATTTCGCGCTTTATTGATCAAGTATAATCAAGAGAGAGTGCCTCCCGGATACAATCCGAGGTTGAAAAATAGAGTCTGTTTGAAGATGAATAGCTTGGAAGTTTCTTGGAAAAAAATAGCTTGGAAGTTTCTTGGAAAAAAATAGCTTGGAAGTTTTTGGAAAAAAATGGTGAGAATAAGAGGACACCATGTAAATTACTACTCCGACGGAGGCCTTGCATCTAGTCTAGCACTAAAAGAAAGGGCCACACGATTCAGTACTCAGAAGATCTACTGGAATTGCTTGTTACTCCCTCCGTTTCACTTTAGTCTGCATATAAGATTTGATCAAAGTCAAACTACACAAAGTTTGACCAAATTTATATATATATATATATATATATATATATAGAAAAATCAACATCTACAATACCAAGAATGAAAGTTCATTCCATGATGCATCTAATAATATTAATTTCATATTGTGATTGTTGATAGTTTTCTTATAAAGTTAGTAAAACTTTGCAAAGTTTGACTTTAACCAAATCTTAAGTCGAAACTAAAAAGAAGCGGGGAGACTACTAGAATACAAAGACCACGAGGCGACGACCTGAGTCTGAGTGAGAGAAGAATATCCCACCAAAGCCAAAGCAGCTGCTGTGGCTGGTTGTGTAGCTCTAAAAGAAAGGGCCGAGCATTAGGTTCAGGTTAGTTTGTAATATAGCTTGAAAAAAGTTTTTATATTATGGGACGGAGTAAGCAACATACTACTCACAAAGCATATTCATGTTCATAATCAGAGGGATATTAATATGCATATAGGATCTAAACATACGATCTTTCATCAAATAAACCAACCAGCATCAACTACAAAGAGTAATCAACACTACTAGCAACCTACTAGTACCAATCCCTGACATGGAGACAAGAATTGGACACAAGAGATGAACTAGGGTTTAGAGAGGAGATGGTGTTGGTGAAGATGTTGATGGAGATTGCCCTCTCCCGATGAGAGGAGCGTTGGTGATGACGATGGCGATGATTTCCCCCTCCCGGAGGCAAGTGTCACCGGCAGAACAGCTCTGCCGGAGCCCTAGATTGGTTCCGCCAAGGTTTCGCCTCGTGGCGGCGGAGTCTTGTCCCGAAAGGTTGCTTATGATTTTTTCCTTGACAAAAGACCTCTTATAGAAGAAGATGGCCATCGGAAAGCCAACAGGGGGCCCACGAGGCAGGGCGCGCGCCCAGGGGGGTAGGGCGCGCCCCCCACCCTCGTGGCCAGGTGGGTCCCCCTCTGGTGTACTTCTTTCGCTCAATATTTTTTATTATTTCCAAAAATGACTTTCGTGGAGTTTCAGGACTTTTGGAGTTGTGCAGAATAGGTCTCTAATATTTGCTCCTTTTCCAGCCCAGAATTCCAGCTGCCGGAATTCTCCCTCTTTATGTAAACCTTGTAAAATAAGAGAGAATAGGCATAAGTATTGGACATAACGTGTAATAACAGCCCATAATGCAATAAATATCGATATAAAAGCATGATGCAAAATGGACGTATCACGGGTGCTGGTGGGTGCCACTGAAATGAGATGGAGAAGGGCTAAAGATGAACGGCGTGGTGGTGGCTGCGGCGGCAGCCGAGTAGGGGGCCGTGAAAGACAGGGAGGTAGGCGACGTCGCGGGGAGGGTCACCGCAGAAGAGAAGGAGGAGTGCTGCTATGACACGGTGATGGTCTGCAGTCTGGTACCAAGTTGGAGTATCGAATTGTTGTCTCTGTATTGCTTCAGTTACAGGAGGTAGAACATATACAAGATTGTTACAGAAGAAGCCCGATAAAATAGGCACTGATGACCCACAAGTATAGGGGATCTATCGTAGTCCTTTCAATAAGTAAGAGTGTCGAACCCAATGAGGAGTAGAAGGAAATGATAAGCGGTTTTCAGCAAGGTATTCTCGGCAAGTACTGAAATAAGAGGTAACAGATAGTTTTGTGATAGGATAATTTGTAACGAGCAACAAGTAACAAAAGTAAATAAAGTGCATCAAGGTGGCCCAATCCTTTTTGTAGCAAAGGACAAGCCTGGACAAACTCTTATATAAGGAAAAGCGCTCCCGAGGACACATGAGAATATCGTCAAGCTAGTTTTCATCACGTTCATATGATTCGCGTTCGATACTTTGATAATTTGATATGTGGGTGAACCGGTGCATGGGTGCTGTTCTTACTTGAACAAGCATCCCACTTATGATTAACCTCTATTACAAGCATCCGCAACTACAACAAAAGTATTAAGGTAAACCTAACCATAGCATGAAACATATGGATCCAAATCAGCCCCTTACGAACCAACGCGTAAACTAGGGTTTAAGCTTCTGTCACTCTACCAACCCATCATCTACTTATTACTTCCCAATTCCTTCCTCTAGGCCCAAATAATGGTGAAGTGTTATGTAGTCGACATTCACATAACACTACTAGAGGCTAGACAACATACATCTCATCAAAATATCGAACGAATACCAAATTCACATGACTACTAATAGCAAGACTTCTCCCTTGTCCTCAGGAACAAACGTAACTACTCACAAAGCATATTCATATTCATAATCAGAGGGGTATTAATATGCATATAGTATCTGAACATATGATCTTTCACCAAATAAACCAACTAGCATCAACTACAAAGAGTAATCAACACTACTGGCAACCTACTAGTACCAATCCCGGACTTGGAGACAAGAATTGGATACAAGAGATGAACTAGGGTTTTGAGATGAGATGGTGCTAGTGAAGATGTTGATGGAGATTGCCCTCTCCCAATGAGAGGAGCGTTGGTGATGACGATGGCGATGATTTCCCCCTCCCGGAGGGAAGTATCCCCGGCAGAACAGCTTTGCCGGAGCCCTAGATTGGTTCCGCCAAGGTTCCGCCTCGTGGCGGCGGAGTCTCGTCCCGAAAGGTTGCTTATTGTTTTTTCCTCGACGAAAGACTTCATATAGCAGAAGATGGGCATCAGAGAGCCACCAGGGGGCCCACGAGGTAGGGGGCGCGCCCTGGGGGGGGGGGGGGACGCCCCCACCCTCGTGGACAGGGTGTGCGCCCCCTGGTCTTCATCTCTGGTGAGGATTTTTTATTATTTATTATAAGATATTCCGTGGAGTTTCAGGACTTTTGGAGTTGTGCAGAATAGGCCTCTAATATTTGCTCCTTTTCCATCCCAGAATTCCAGCTGCCGGCATTCTCCCTCCTTATGTAAACCTTGTAAAATAAGAGAAAATAGCCATAAGTATTGTGACATAATGTGAAATAATAGCCCATAATGCAATAAATATCGATATAAAAGCATGATGCAAAATGGACGTATCAACTCCCCCAAGCTTAGAGCTCACTTGTCCTCAAGCGAAAGCCGATAACAATAAATATGTCCCCATGTTTAGAGGTAGAGGCGTCGATAAAAATAAAATACGGACATGAAGGCATCATGATTATCCTCATAACAACAACATATATAGATATTGTCATATGATTACTTATGTTCAAGTGATGATCTATTCGCATTGCAAAAGTATAAATCAGAAACCTTATTGAGAACCAACAAACTATAACCTCAGTCATTGAAGCAATTGCAATTTATCATAACATCAGAAAGAGTCCATGTCAGAGCTAAAAAGCAAGTCCGCATACTCAACTATCATCTAGTCCTTCATAATTGCTAACACTCACGCAATACTTGTGGTTACGAAGTTTTAATCGGACACAGAGAAAGATAGGGGCTTATAGTTTCGCCCCACAACCTTTTACCTCAAGGGTAATGTCAACAATAATAACTCATGCTCCCCTACATCCAATTAGGTACATATATCAGAATCTTTCCAACATACTGTGCTTGCCAAAGGATAAAATAAAAAGGAAAGGTGAAGATCACCATGACTCTTACATAAGGTAGAAGATAATAGTAAAAGATAGGCCCTTCGTAGAGGGAAGCAGAGGTTGCCATGCGCTTTTATGGTTGGATGCATAAAATCTCAATGCAAAAGAACGTCACTTTATATTGCCCCTTGTGATATGAACCTTTATTATGCAGTCCGTCGCTTTTATTACTTCCACATCACAATATCGTATAAAGCTTATTTCTCCACACCAATCAATCATACATATTTAGAGCAATTTTTATTGCTTTGCACCAATGTCAACTTACTTGAAGGATCTTACTCAATCCATAGGTAGATATGGTGGACTCTCATGGCAAAACGGGTTTAAGGGTATTTGGAAGCACAAGTAGTATCTCTACTTGGTGCTGATAATTTGGCTAGCATGAGGGGGAAAGGCAAGCTCAACATGTTGGAGGATCCATGACAACATACTTTATCTCAGATATAAGAAAACATAACTCATCACGTTGTCTTCCTTGTCCAACATCAACTCTTTAGCATGTCATATTTTAATGAGTGCTCCCAATCATAAAAGATGTCAATGATAATATATTTATATGTGAAACCTCTCTTTCCTTATTACTTCCTATTAATTGCCACGATGACCAAAGCTATGTCTGCCAACTCCCAACAACTTTTAAATCATCATACTCTTCCTATGTGAAGTCATTACTCTCAATAAGATCAATATGAACTTTTTTTTTCTTTTTCTCTTTTCTTTTATTCACCCAAGATCATAGCAAGAAAATCAAGCCCTTGACTCAACACTAATCTTTATTATATAGCTCACGGACTCGATTACATAGAGATATCATAAGACAAAACTCAAAACTAGATCATGCCATAAACTTTATTCTACTAGATCAAAATACTACTAATAGGATCGAACTAAGGAAAACGGTAAAGATAGGAGTTGTGATTGTGATACGATACCGGGGCACCTCCCCCAAGCTTGGCAGTTGCCAAGGGGAGTGCCCATACCCATGTGATTATATCTCCTTTGTTAGTGAAGAAGGTGGTGGAGAAGTAGTGGTGGGCTTGCCCTTCTCTTTCTCCAACTTGCGTCGGAGGGTGAAATTATCAATCCTCAACTCATCATTCTCTATCTCAAGCTTTATTATCCTTTTGCATAATGCCTCTTTGCTTTCTTGCTTGAAACGAGATGGAACTGGTTCATCTTCATCTTCCTCATCAGGGTACCATATATATGGATAGGTATCCTTGAATATGTTCTTATCTAAAGGCAGGTAAGAAACTGGGCAATCCTCTTCTGAATCTTGAGACGACATGTTGATCTAATCTGCAGCAGCATAGCTCGAAACAAAAACAGAGGATATTTGCGTGATCCGGGAGTCAAAACCTTCGGGAGATTATATAATGAATTTTTACCGACCAAAATACGTATCGTGCAAGAAAACGGAGTCCGGAAGGCACACGAGGTGCTCACGAGGTAGGGGGCACGCCCAGGGGGTAGGGCACGCCCTCCACCCTCGTGGGGCCCTCATGTCCTTCTCGGACTGCTACTTATTTTTCTATTTTTCTAAATATTCCAAAACGGAGAAATATTGCCTTAAAAACTGTTTTGGAGTCGGTTTACTTACCGTACCACATACCTATTCCTTTTCGGAGTCTGAAACATTCTGGAAAGTGTCTCTTATGTATTCCTCCAGGGTTACGGTTTCAATAACATTGGTTTCAACATTTATAGGATTACCTGAGATATAATGTTTGATTCGTTGACCATTTACCACCTTCGGATTTGTGCCTTCGAAATTTTTGATCTTTATGTCATCGGAACGATAGACCTCCTCGATAAAGTAAGGACCTTCCCATTTAGAGAGAAGTTTTCCTGCAAAAAATCTTAAACGAGAGTTGTATAGCAATACATAATCACCTATATTAAACTCAACCTTTTGTATTCTTTTGTCATGCCATCTTTTGACTTTTTCTTTAAACAACTTGGCATTTTCATAAGCTTGGGTTCTCCATTCATCAAGTGAGCTAATATCAAATAACCTCTTCTCACCGGCCAGTTTGAAATCATAGTTGAGCTCTTTAATAGCCCAATATGCCTTATGTTCTAGTTCGAGAGGTAAGTGACATGCTTTTCCATAAACCATTTTATACGGAGACATACCCATTCGATTTTTTATGCAGTTCTGTAGGCCCATAGTGCATCATCAAGTTTCTTGGACCAATTCTTTTTAGACCTGTTGACAGTCTTTTGCAAAATTAATTTGAGCTCTCTATTACTCAATTCTACTTGACCGCTAGACTGTGGATGATAAGGAGATGCGATTCTATGATTAACGTCATATTTAGCAAGCATTTTACGGAAAGCACCATGAATGAAATGTGAACCACCATCAGTCATTAAATATCTAGGGACTCCAAACCTCAGAAAAATAACTTCCTTAAGCATTTTAATTGAAGTGTTATGATCAGCACTACCAGTTGGAATAGCTTCTACCCACTTAGTAACGTAATCAAAAGCAACTAAAATATGTGTATATCCATTAGAGGGAGGAAAAGGTCCCATATAATCAAAGCCCCATACATCAAATGGTTCAATAACAAGTGAATAATTCATAGGCAATTCTTGACGTCTACTAATATTACCAATTCTTTGACATTCATCACATGATAAGACAAACTTACGGGCATCCTTGAAAAGAGTAGGCCAATAAAAACTGGATTGCAATACCTTATGTGCAGTTCTATCTCCAGCGTGGTGTCCTCCATAAGCTTCGGAGTGACACTTGCGTAGGATCTGTTCCTGTTCATTCTCAGGTACACAACATCTAATAACACCATCTACTCCTTTATAAAGATGTGGGTCATCCCAAAAGTAATGTCTCAAATCATAGAAAAACTTTTTCTTTTGTTGGTATGTGAAGCTAGGTGGTATGAATTTAGCAACAATGTAATTAGCATAATCAGCATACCAAGGAGTACAACGAGAAGTACTTATAACATTTAATTGCTCATCAGGAAAGCTATCATCAATAGGTAGTGGGTCATCAAGAACATTTTCTAACCTAGATAAGTTGTCTGCAACGGGGTTCTCAGCTCCCTTTCTATCAACAATATACAAATCAAATTCTTGTAGCAAGAGAACCCATCTTATAAGTCTAGGTTTAGCATCTTTCTTTTCCATAAGGTATTTAATAGCAGCATGATCAGTTTGAATAGTTACTTTAGAATCAACGATATAAGGTCTGAACTTATCACAAGCAAATACACCTGCTAAGAATTCTTTTTCAGTAGTAGAATAATTTCTTTGAGCATTGTCTAAAGTCTTACTAGCATAATGGATAACATTTAATTTCTTATCAACTCTTTGCCCTAGAACAACACCTACAACATAATCACTAGCATCACACATAATTTCAAAGGGTAAATTCCAATCAGGTGGCTGAACATAGGTGCAGAGGTCAATGCTTTCTTAAGTATTTCAAATGCTTCTACACAATCATCATCAAAGACAAATGGTATATCTTTTTGTAATAAATTAGCCAAATGCTGAGAAACTTTTGAGAAGTCCTTGATGAACCTCCTATAAAATCCGGCGTGACCAAGGAAACTTCTTATACCTTTGATGTCCTTGGGACATGGCATCTTTTCAATAGCATCAACCTTGGCTTTATCAACTTCAATACCTCTTTCAGAAACTTTATGCCCCAAGACAATACCTTCATTAACCATAAAGTGACACTTTTCCCAATTCAAGACAAGATTAGTTTCTTCACATCTCTGCAAAACTCGATCAAGATTGCTCAAGCAATCATCAAAACAGGATCCATAGACGGAAAAGTCGTCCATGAAAACCTCACAAATCTTTTCACAAAAGTTAGAGAATATAGCCATCATGCATCTTTGAAAGGCAGCAGGTGCATTACATAAACCAAAAGGGATACGTCTATAAGAAAAAGTACCAAAAGGGCATGTAAAAGTAGTCCTTGATTGATCTTTAGCCGACACAGGTATTTGAGAGAAACCTGAATAACCATCTAGAAAGCAGTAGTGTGTATGTTTGCATAATCTTTCTAGCATTTGATCAATAAAGGTTAAGGGGTAATGATCTTTCTTAGTAGCCTTATTTAATTTGCGAAAATCAATTACCATCCTATAACCTGTAATAATTCTTTGTGGAATTAATTCATCTTTATTATTAGGAACAACAGTACTACCTCCCTTCTTAGGGACACAATGGACAGGACTTACCCATTGACTATCAGCAACGGGATAAATTATACCTGCCTGTAGAAGCTTTAGTATTTCTTTTCTTACCACTTCTTTAATTTTAGGATTCAAACGTCTTTGAGGATCACAAACTGGTTTGGTGTCCGCCTCCAAATATTTTTATGTTGACATAGAGTGGGACTAATGCCCTTAAGATCATCAAGAGTATATCCAATAGCAGCACGGTGCTTCTTCAGAGTTTTCAACAATCTTTCTTCTTCATGCTCTGAAAGGTTAGCACTAATAATAACAGGATATATCTTCTTTTCATCAAGATAAGCATATTTAAGATTATCAGGCAACGGTTTAAGCTCAAACACGGGATCACCCTTAGGTGGAGGGGGATCCCCTAGGATTTCAACAGGCAAATTGTGTTTTAGAATAGGTTCCTGTTTAAAGAATACTTCATCTATTTCCCTTCTTTCATTCATAAACATATCATTCTCATGGTCTAGCAAATATTGTTCTAAAGGATCGCTAGGAGGTACGGCAATAGAAGCAAGACCAATAATTTCATCCTTACAAGGCAATTCTTCTTCACTGTGTTGTTTACTAAATTTAGAGAAATTAAACTCATGAATCATATCATCCAAGCCAATAGTAACAACATTCTTTTCGCAGTCTATCTTAGCATTAACAATGTTCAAGAAGGGTCTACCAAATATGATGGGACAAAAGCTATCTTGTGGGGAACTGAGAACAAGAAAATCAGCAGGATATTTAGTTTTCCCACACAAGACTTAAACATCTCTAACAATTCCCATTGCTGAAATAGTATCTCTATTGGCAAGTTTAATTGTGGCATCAATATCTTCTAACTCAGCAGGTGCAATTTCATGCTTGATTTCTTTATACAAGTCATAAGGTATAACACTAGCACTAGCACCCATATCGCATAAGCCATGATAATAATGATCTCCTATTTTAACAGAAATAACAAGCACGCCTACCACAGGTCTATGTTTATCTTTAGCACAAGGTTTAGCAATTCTAGCAGTTTCACCGCAGAACTGAATAACATGCCCATCAATATTATCAGCCAAGAGATCTTTAACAATAGCAACATTAGGTTCAACTTTAACTTGTTTAGGAGGTGTATAAGTTCTAATATTGCTTTTACGAACCACAGTTGAAGCTTTAGCATGATCCTTTATTCTAACAGGGAAAGGTGGTTTCTCAACATAAGAAGTAGGAACAATAGGATCATTAATAGTTACAGTCTTTTCTTCAACTTTAATTGGTGCAGCTACTTTTACTTCTATGGGAGGATGATATTTAAACCACTTCTCCTTAGGGAGATCAACATAAGTAGCAAAAGATTCACAGAAAGAAGCTACTATCTCAGAGTCAAGTCCATATTTAGTGCTAAACTTATGGAAAATATCGGTATCCATAGAAGATTTAACACAATCAAACTTAGGTGTCATACCTGACTCCTTACCTTCTTCGAGGTCCCAATCTTCAGAGTTGCATTTAATTCTATCCAATAAATCCAATTTAAATCCAATAGTCTTCATCATAATAGAGCCAGCACAAGAAGTATTGAGCATGGTGCGATTATTTTCAGAAAGTCGAGCATAATTTTTCTGAATAATTGTTTCTCTTGGGAGCTCATGATTGGGGCATGAATATAACATTGATTTAAGCCTCCCCCAAGCTTGAGCGATGCTTTCTCCTTCGCGAGGCCAAAAATTATATATATAATTGCGATCACGATGAACAAGATGCATAGGGTAATACTTTTGATGAAATTCCAATTTCAATCTTCTATAGTTCCATGATCTCGTATCATCACATAGCCTATACCATGTCAATGCGTCTCCCTTCAAAGATAAAGGGAAGACCTTCTTCTTAGCAACAACATCGGGTATACCTGCAAGCTTAAATAATCCACAAACTTCATCCACATATATTAAGTGCTCATCTGGATGCTTTGTTCCATCTCCTGTAAAAGGATTAGCTAGCAGTTTTTCTATCATACCCGAAGGAAATTCAAAGGGAACATTTTCATTTTTAGTAGGTTCAGTAGATTGAGGAGCAACTCTTTGCTCTACTGGTCGGGGTGAAGATACCCCGAACAAGCCCCTTAGAGGATTACTTTCCATAGTAACAAGTGACAGTAAATTTAAGCACACTATATAAATTTTTCCTTACCAAATTCCACCAACCAAAGGCGCTTCACTCCTCGGCAACGGCGCCAGAAAAGTGTCTTGATGACCCACAAGTATAGGGGATCTATCATAGTCCTTTCGATAAGTAAGAGTGTCGAACCCAACGAGGAGTAGAAGGAAATGATAAGTGGTTTTCAGCAAGGTATTCTCTGTAAGTACTGAAATAAGTGGTAACAGATAGTTTTGTGATAGGATAATTTGTAACGAGCAACAAGTAACAAAAGTAAATAAAGTGCAGCAAGGTGTCCCAATCCTTTTTGTAGCAAAGGACAAGCCTGGACAAACTGTTATATAAGAAAAGCGCTCCCAAGGACACATGGGAATATCATCAAGCTAGTTTTCATCATGTTCATATGATTCGTGTTCGGTACTTTGATAATTTGATATGTGGGTGAACCGGTGCTTGGATGCTGTTCTTACTTGAACAAGCATCCCACTTATGATTAACCTCTATTGCAAGCATCTGCAACTACAACAAAAGTAATAAGGTAAACCTAACCATAGCATGAAACATATGGATCCAAATCATCCCCTTACGAAGCAACGCATAAACTAGGGTTTAAGCTTTTGTCACTCTAGCAACCCATCATCTACTTATTACTTCCGAAATGCCTTCCTCTAGGCCCAAATAATGGTGAAGTGTTATGTAGTCGATGTTCACATAACACCACTAGAGGCTAGACAATATACATCTCATCAAAATATCGAACGAATACCAAATTCACATGACTACTAATAGCAAGACTTATCCCTTGTCCTCAGGAACAAACGTAACTACTCACAAAACATATTCATGTTCATAATCAGAGGGGTACTAATATGGATATAGGATCTGAACATATAATCTTTCACCAAATAAACCAACTAGCATCAACTACAAAGAGTAATCAACACTACTAGCAACCTACTAGTACCAATCCCGGACTTGGAGACAAGAATTGGATACAAGAGATGAACTAGGGTTTTGAGATGAGATGGTGCTAGTGAAGATGTTGATGAAGATTGCCCTCTCCCGATGAGAGGAGCGTTGGTAATGACGATGGCGATGATTTCCCCCTCCCGGAGGGAAGTATCCCCGGCGGAACAGCTCTGCCGGAGCCCTAGATTGGTTCCACCAAGGTTCCGCCTCGTGGCGGCGGAATATCGTCCCGAAAGGTTGCATAATGTTTTTTCCTCGACAAAAGACTTCATATAGCAGAAGATGGGCATCGGAGAGCCACCAGGGGGCCCACGAGGTAGGGGGGCGCGCCCACCCTCGTGGACAGGGTGTGGGCCCCCTGGTCTTCATCTTTGGCGAGGATTTTTTATTATAAGATATTCCGTGGAGTTTCAGGACTTTTGGAGTTGTGCAGAATAGGTCTCTAATATTTGCTCCTTTTCCAGCCCAGAATTCTAGCTGCCGGCATTCTCCCCCTTATGTAAACCTTGTAAAATAAGAGAGCATAGCCATAAGTATTGTGACATAATGTGAAATAATAGCCCATAATGCAATAAATATCGATATAAAAGCATGATGCAAAATGGACGTATCAGGCACGCAGGGCCTCGGGGGTGGGTCCGATCCTAAATTCTAGGGCTGGACGTGCCAGTCATATACAATAGAATATGCACACGTTAACACTAATGTCCCTAGGCTGCAGCGAGCGAAACCTATCTTGATCTTAAGTTGCTCACTCACTTACCATTCAGCTTGTTTTGGCCCCATTGCAAACACATAAGCTATCCGAGAAATGGTGATTGTTCGGTTTGTAACAAGAGAAAGCTTGCTTAAAGTATTGGGTATTAGTTCTATCCCAGAAACGTGCCTAGCTGTTGGGACACAGTGTATAGATAGAGGGACGGGTGGTAGATAGTATTGTCTGGGGCCATGGGAGGTGGACGGTAGCTGCAGATGGGTGGGGGAGTCTAATAAAGGAAGCCCCGCATGCTGGCATTGTCGTTGAGTGGCAGGCACCATCGTCAGCAAGGAAAGAACCCAGGGTACCATTTCCTGCTTTCTGTTGTTTTTTGAACAGGGTAAAGAGACAGCAATGGAGTTTTTACTTGTCTTTCTTAGTCCTTTGTTTGTTACTTATTGGGTTTGGACTAGTATTGTGGAGCTTGCTAGGCTAGACTAATTAATTACTTGCTGTCGAAAACTTGCAAGCGGAGAAATGTAGAGGGATTCCGTATTCCTATTCGATGCAGTACTGCTAGTACAGCTGATGCTAATAATATCTTATTTCGTTACGTAGATCAAACTCGTTGGAAGCAAAAGAACAGGTTCGTTCGGGCAGTCTTCTGCCCAGCAACATCAATGCATAGATGGGTCTGCCCGGTGGATGCAGTTTCTACTGTCCCTTATTGATTTCTTCGTCATTCTACCTTGGCTGCAGTGAACCAAACGCACCTTCGCCTTACACTGGCAACTCCTCGGTCCAAGTTCGCTGCAATGAGAATCCATCCAGGCCAATCTTTTGTACCTTCACACATATGGTAAGTGATGTAATATGATCTAGTCTTGCCGCTTGCTTTTGGAGCACGAGCACCATCGAAACAGGTCGGAGGTGGGGGGGGTGGAAGATGACCACCAGACACTGGATGCAGAGGGAGGCGGCGATCGGAAGTTGCTAATGGTGGATGGGGTAGGGGTGACAGTGGCTGCAAAAGAGGGGACGCAACCACCACAACTGCAGGTGGAGGATGAAGGCTGTCATGTGGAACAACCATTTACTACGTTGTGGCATGTGTTTTGCTTGTTATTTTGATGGGCTAAACAAACAAACAAACAAACAAACAACAAGAGATAGTTTCTATTTCTCTCTTATTCCTCTGTTTTTTAGAGGCTCTATCGTTCTTTTTTTCATCCAAAGCAGAAACAGTGGAAGGAGAAAATCGGTCTTATCCCACACACACTAAGGGCTGCTCGTCCTTTCAGCATTTCCTATAGTAGTTTGCAATCAGAATGGGATACCCTCCTTGGTGAGCAGTTCATATTGCCGAAAATTGTTCCTGACATATGTATGAACATGGAGGCAGACGAATTGTGTGTTCATTCCACTACAAAATGTATATTCTTTGATTCATTCATCTCACCGTACTATATGGACATATCATTCATATCCACCTATAACTGAAACTGCACACTCTAGAAACTCTCTTTTGGATGGATTTGTGATCACTCAAAATATGTAAGCACCTCAGACAGTAGCTTCGTCAACCACATAGGTACTAGTAATTACCCAGGGATCACGATTTTTTTCTCGAACCGGGCATGACCCCTTTCCATTGCAAATGAACGGAAATACAAAGTTCCAAGAATGACAGGAGGTGAGGAAAGAGGTACAACGAGTTCGAACACTGCCAGGAAACCCACTGCGTTCGCTCATCATCGTAACGAACGCCATGGGGCGAACACCTGACAACACCATAGTTCAACACCAACCCTATAAGTCTATTACAACTAGGCACCAGCACAGAGGCAAAACACGAAAGCCAGATCTAGACCCAACAAAAGCATCTGAAAGCCGAGCTTGCACGATCATTCTCCCTCGATTGGCCTCCTCACCGCTTCGCACATCTTCATCAGCCGCACCGTGCTCGATCTAACCATCTCCGCCCCGCTTCGCAGCTCCTTGAGCCCTTCTTCCTGTTGCAAACCTGCCCAGTACAGCAAAAAGGAAACCACGGAGAAAACAATCTCAAAAGGAGTTTTGACCTGTTTTTTCTCAAAAGTTGCTTGGTTTCGAGCAAGCCAGATTGCCCAGCAAACAGCACCGAGACCCACAGTGTAATACTTTCAGCCAGCAGGGAGGAAAGTGTGGCACCAAGAGAAGTATTGCCAGTAACTATTCGGTCACAAGTCAGTCCCCAAAGCCATCCCAATACATCTCCATATCACACTAGCCACCGGGCAAGTGAAAAATAAATGTCTGGAAGACTCAACCTCATTGCAAAAATGAGCACTTGGGGTTCCCAGGCCACCTCCTTTTTTTATAACTTGCCTGGTAAGAACAGCATCCTCGAACATTTGCCACAAAAAAAAATTGATTTTGAGAGGGATTTTGGCCTTCCAAATCCATCTATAGTGGCAGCCACTAAGAGGATTTTCTAACAATTTGTACATGGATTTGGTAGAGAAACTACCATTCCCATTGAGCCCCCAATACACCCGATCCCCCCAGAACCTAGCTGCAAATTGTTAATATTGTTCCTCATTTCCTCCCATTGTTTCTGGAGGTCAGGAGTGAGCCTTCTCCTGAAGAAGGTGTTGGCTTCCACGTTTCTGAACTCAGCAACAGTACAATCTTGGTTAGTGCAAATATCCAAAAGTAAAGGATATCTCTCCTGAAGAGGGCTTGACCCATTAATGGGTTCTTTCCACACCCTAGTGAGATTTCGAGATCCCACATTAATTCTCCTACCCGCCATGTAAAAAGGCATGACTTTAAGGAGGGCTTTCCAGCACGGCGAATCAGCAAATCTGGGTTCAACCGTTGCCACAGTTTTGTTTTTCAAGTATCGGGCACGCACGATATCTTGCCATAGACCATTTTGGTTCTCTAGCTTCCACCACCACTTGACCATCAAACTAATGTTTTGTTTCCGAAGATCTTTAACTCCCAGGCCGCCTTTCTCTCTCGATCTACAGATTCTGCCCCACCTGACTAGGTGATATCTTTTTTCTTGTTACACCCTTGCCAAAAGAATTTTCTTCTGTGTTTTTCAAGTTTTTCAATGAAAGTCCTGCTCATTAACCACATAGACATATGATACAACAAAATTTGTGTGACAACCGAATCTAACAGGGTAAGTGTCCCCCCCCATGGATGCAGCTTTGCCGATCCAAGCCTCAAATCTCTTGAGGTATTTAGCCACAATAAACACCCAGTCTGAGTCCCTGAGGGCAGTATAGCTTATAGGCATACCAAGGTATTTAAAAGGAAAGCTACCCACATCACAGTTAAACAACTCAGCGTAGTGTTTCACAGTGTTCACATCCCCACCCACAGTGAAAATCTTGCTCTTTTGGTAATTGACTTTAAGCCCAGACATCAGTTCAAAAGTGTAAAGCAGTAACTTCAGGTTCACTGCTTTATCCACATCATGTTCCAAACAAATTATAGTATCATTCGCGTATTGGAGTACCGCAACTCCATTGGGGATGAGGCCAGGTGCCAAACCTAGCAACATTTTATTTTTTTGGGCATTGGTGATCATTTTCGCAAGGTAATCAGCAGCCAAATTAAACAGGAATGGGGAGTTGGGGTCCCCTTGTCGAACCCCTTTGGCAATCTGGAAATAGGGGCCAACCCGATTATTTAGTTTGATGCTCACCGTCCCATTAAGTAAGATTTGTTTAATCCAACGACACCAAGTGTCACTAAAACCTCGAAGCTTGTGGCATTCTAGAAGAAAGTCTCAGTTTACTTTATCGTAGGCTTTTCCAAAATCAAGCTTCAGGACGACCCCCACCCTTTTTTCACATGAGTATAGTTCAGAATCTCATGCAGGGAGAGCACGACATCCATAATGCTTCTTCCTTTAACAAAAGCATTTTGGGCCGAAATAATTAACTTGTCAGCGTACCTCTCAACACGGCGATCGAAGACTTTGGTAATCAATTTGTACGGGCATCTCAGGAGACATATAGGCCTAAATTGCTGGATTTTATCAGCACCAGTAGTTTTAGGAAAAAGAGTGATCACTCCATAGTTGAGGCGTTGGACATCGAGTGCCCCTTTATGAAAGTGTTCAAATAGTCTCATGATATCGTCTTTAACTATATCCCAACACACCTGATAGAATTCAATAGGAATGTTATCCGGACCGGGGGCTCTATTATGTGCCATAGAGAATAATGCTTCCTTAACTTCTGTCTCAGTGAATTCACGACATAAGTCTGCATTATCATCAGCACTAAGGTTTTCCTCATCTGCCCATGTGTTAGGACCTAGATGAAACAAGTTACCTGGCTCAGGCCCAAATAATTTTTTGTAAAATTCTGTAGCACGGGCAATGAGCTTATCCGTGCCTTCAATCACTACACACTACAAAAAAAAGACACGTCCGTGACATTTTGGGCCGAACAAAATTTTTTTGTCATACATATGACACTTCTATGACGATAATTGTGACAAAACCCGGTATCATCTTAGATGTGGTGGGCTCCTACTTCTATGATAAAAAATCATGACAGAAAATGGGCTTTTCTTCCTGGGTGGGCCGGAGACGCAGCTGCATGACATTCTTTGGGCCGTCCATGACGGAAAAAACCGTGGTAGAAGCGAGGGGGAGGAAAATTTCGGGGAGTTCCCGGTTACGGTGGGAGGTCGGGGGCCGAGCGATGCACGTTTCTCTCATACACGTACGCGCGTGTGTGCGAGGCGTTGGCTCTAACTGAACCCGAGCGAGGCATTGGGCTCTAACTGAACCCGAGCGATTGCACCGCAGGCTACGCGTTACTGAACCCGAGTGATCGATCGATGGCTGTTAACTAAACCCGATCGAGCGATTCCTTCACTACTGCTGCTAACTGAAGCTGATCGATGCCCCCTCTGGGATGAACAGTGAGCGTTGCGGGGGCGGGGCGGGGGGGGGGGGGGGGGGGGGGGAGGGGGGGGGGGGGGGGGGTTGGATGAACAGTGAGCGGTGGCGTTGCCTCTGGATGAACAGGACCCCGTGGTGTGGTGGAGGGCTGGATGAACAGTAGACGATGGAGGGGTGCCCATGGAGGGGTGGATGAACAGGACCCCGTGGTGTGGAGGCTGGATGAACAGTAGACGGTGGAGGGGTGGTTGAACAGGACCCCGTGGTGTGGAGGGCTGGATGAACAGTAGACGGTGGAGGGGTGGTTGAACAGTAGCCGGTGGAGTAGCGCGCGGTGGAGGCTGGATGAACAGGAGCCCATGGAGGCTGGATGAACAGGAGCCCGTGAGGCTGGAGGAGGTCGACGATGGAGATGAATAGTACCCCGTGGAGTCCCGTTTTGCGGTACGCCACACCCCTCCCGATGAACAGGACCCCCGTTTCGACCGTAGCGCTCCAACACAAGTCCGTTTCGTCCGTTTGGCGGTACGCCACACCCCTCTCGATCAACAGGACCCCCGTTTCGACCGTAGGAGGTCCGTTTCCTCCGTTTTGCGGTACGCCAGACCCCTCCCGATGAACAGGATCCCGTTTCGAACGTGGCCGATCGAACACAAGGCCGTTTCCTCCGTTCTCCGGTACACGAGGCCTCGTTTCCATCGCCTCTTCCGTCCAAGCCCTCCCGATGAACACGACCACGCATACCGTTCCGACCCAGCCGGTTGGCTCCCACGCGTTCCGTTGCCTCCCGATGAACACGACGCATTCCGTTGCCTCCCCATGAACACGACGCATTTCGTTGACTCCCCATGAACACGACGACGACGCTGTTTCTCCGTTCCGACCCAGCCATGTCAACGAGCCCTCGCCGTACCTATGCGCGAGTAGGCGTCCGAGACCCCACTCGTATGTACTCATACGTGGCCGTATTTTCTTTCTTGCACCCTGGCCGCCTCTACTACGACACGTGCGCGCCTCTACATCCATCAATATATATGTACGTACACGTTCGTGACCAGAATGACAACGCTACGTACGCTTCGACCAGGTGGGTCCCGACTGTCATGCACTTCCTTGCGTGCGAAGATGTAGCTGGTGGGTCCCAGCAGTCAGGGGCAAACGTTTTTTTCGTGAAATATGGTGGCCCGTCCGGTGGGTCCCCGCTGTCAGGTGGAGGAATAATTATTTTGTACGTAATAAGGAGGCACTTCCTTGCTGCGGCCGTGGACCCAGCTGTCAGCCTCTCCACGTACAGTGCACGTCCGATGGAAGCCGTTCCTTGACCACGTTGACCACGCCGCGTCGAGAGCACCAGGGTGGTGGACGACGGCGACGCCTAGGAAGGGGACAACACAGAGCCGGGGAAGATGCGGCAGTGGATGCCCACGCGTAGAGGAGTACGTGGGTTCACTGGTTTGCTGCGGTGTGAGGCTGCCGTCGCTGTAGAATAACAGGGGGTGTGGGTGAGTAGAGGGATGGCCTGGCCAACGGTGGGAGTAGTAGGGGGCGGTGAGGCCTCCGCCGCATCGCAGCCGGCCACGGGAGGCAGGAGCACGAGGCACGACCGACACTGTTTTGGGAGGCTGGAGCAAGAAGACCAGAGGTTGAAGAAGCACTACGGCCCTTCGATGGTCATCGTACGGTCACTGGAGCTAGAATCGTGCATATTGACTAAGTTGACAAAACCCTCCATCCCCGTCAACTTAGTAGGCCCACAAGTCAGCCTCCCAACAAGGTGGGTCCCAGCTAGCAGGGGGTATTCATTTTTTTGAGCATAATAAGGAGGCACTTCCTTGCGTGCGAATATATAGCTGGTGGGTCCGAGCTGTCAGCGGCGGTAACGTTTTTTCGCGAAATACAGAGGCCCTTTCTGTGGGTCCCCGATGTCAGGTGGAGGAATCATTATTTTCATGTAATAAGGAGGCATTTCCTTGCGTGCGGCCGTGGACCCAGCTGTCGGCCTCTCCACGTACAGTTCACTTCAGATGCATGTCGGTCGTTGACAATGTTGACCAGGCCGCGTCGAGAGCACTAGGGCGGTGGACGACGGCGAGGCCTAGGAAGGGAACGACACGGAGGCAGGGAAGACTCGGCAGTTGTTTCCCACGCGGAGGGGAGTATGACTGTATGAGGGTTTACTGGTTCGTCTGCCGTTGCCGGAAAATAACAACAGGTGTGGGTGAGTAGAGGGATGGCTAGGCTAGCGATGGGAGTACGGTGGGGCGGTGAGGCCTGCGCGGCAGCACAGCCGGCCGCGGGGAGGAGGGAGCAGGCAGTCCCGCCGGTGCTTGTTTGAGCGGCTGGAGCAGGAAGAGCAGAGATTGAAGAAGCATGACGGCCGTTCGATGGACATCCAACAGTCACTGCTTGTGCGTCAACCTTTTTTTAGGAAAGCCTCAAATCTGTGGAAAACATCATACAGCCCATCTGCCATTATTTCTAATAATTTAGAAAGCATTTGCTAATTCTTAAGGTTTTTTTTGGAGCCCATATTCTTTTTGTTAGCATTACAGCCCATATTGTGGCCACGGTTAAAAAATTAATGAAATTTTGCATATTTCGGTGCGGTCCGAACTGTTTTTAATCCCGAAATTTTGACTCACATTCAAACTGATTTTAAAAATAAATGTATATCAATATAAAATCCAACAAATTCTCCACACATAAAAATTAAAGTAATTTAAAATCTCGAAATGGAAAAAAAGATATTTTAAACTAATTGCCGGTTTGATGTGTTCTAAAAATGTACAACTCATTTCTCATTACTGATGGGCCATTTTCTCGGCCAGCCGAATGAAGCTCTCTCGTCTTGAAAGATTTGCAGCCCAACAGGCCTGACAAAGCGACTTACTTGGCAAATCACACAAAAACTGGGCTGTGGCCATGGACCCAGCTGTTAGCCTCTCCACCTACAGTACTCTTCCGATGGAAGTCGGTCGTTGACCACATCGACCACGCCGCGCCGAGAGCACCAAGGCGGTGGACGATGGCGAGGCCTAGGAAGGGGACGACGCGGAGCAGGGGAAGATGCGGCAGTGGATGCCCACGCAGAGAGGAGTACGAGGGTTCACTGGTTCGGCTGCGGCGTGAGGCTGCCGTCGCCGCAGAATAACAGGGAGTGTGGGTGAGTAGAGGGATAGCATGGGCCAGCAGTGGGAGTAGTAGGGGGCGGTGAGGCCTCCGCGGCATCACAGCCGGCCACGAGAGGCAGGAGCACGCGGCACGACCAGCGCAGCTTTGGGCGGCTGGAGCAAGAAGACCAGAGGTTGAAGAAGCACTATGGCCGTTGGATGGACATCGTAGGGTCACTGGAGCTAGAATCGTTCATATTGACTAAGTTGACAAAGCCCTCCGTCCTCGTCAACTTAGTAGGCCCACAAGTCATCCACCCACTATGGTGGGTCCTAGCTAGCAGGGGTATTCATTTCTTGGTGCGTAATAAGGAGGCACTTCCTTGCGTGTGAAGATATAGCTGGTGGGTCCGACCTATTAGCGGGGGGAATGTTTTTTTAGTCCATTTGATGGGCTGGGTGAAACAATGATGTAGCATCTATGCAGCCCGATTAAATCCCATTTGCATTTCTCTCAAAATCCGCGGACTTGCTGAGCTGGGTGAAAATATCATGTTGGGCTAGACGGAGAAATGTTATAAAAACATAAACACATGATTGCACGTTAGTAAAATCTTTACAAGCATATTTACGCAATCACTAGGAGTTAACTTGCCAAGTTATATATAAACAATTATTATTATTATTTTGTAAGAACTTTCAACTTATGAAATAAAATATCATTTTAATTTGATGAGTTAATAGTACGTGGGGTATTATTATTTTTGAGGCTAGACGTGGGACAGTTGAGTTGGTTCTAGGGGATAGTACTGGGAGAAAACTCAGTTTACATCGAAAAAGAAAGTGGGAGAAAATTCAGAGACCTGCTGGGTCCACCTGAGGAGGGGAATATGTTGGGAGGAAGGAGATTCAAAGAAAGGCAGCCGAGTGAACTAGTTTTTTTTACGGACAAGTGAACTAGTTTACATATATAAGCGAATAGCCAATAAAAAAAGCAATCAGGTTACTGGGTTCTTAAAAGAAATATTTCGGAAAAAACAGATAATTACGACACATAAGCTAATGCATGAAACACTCAGATGATAAAGGTGCCTATAAAAAGATAAAGTACAATATCTAGACCTTCCTGGCACGCTTGATCTTGACACTGCGGCTGTCCGTGTACTCGTCAGTTACGGGAAGCAGACACGCCCTCATGTCCAAGATCTGCATGTACATGTCGTAGCATCCTTGGCCGTGTAGGTTATGCAGGCTAGATTCAGAGGTACCTCCCACGTGTTCAGGTCGTCTTCTTTCATGTTGGCATATCAGGGGTTGATGATGGTCTCAGCGAGGTCAACCACGGAGTCCTTCTCCTGCCGCTATTATGGTGCCATCTATGATGTCTCTTACTGATTTACCGCTATCATTTTGGGGATACGCTCTAGAGACAGCCGCATTCACTTTAAATAGGGCACCGTCTAAATCTATTGAGACGACACCGTATGAATTATGGTTTGGGAAGACACCGTAGGTAAGAAAACATTCTTGCTAGAACCCTATTGCAGCCCGTAGGTAAGAAAACATTCTTGCTAGAACCCTATTGCAGCCACGTAAAAACTTGCAACAACAATTAGAGGACGTCTAACTCGTTTTTGCAGCAAGTGCTTTGTGATATGATATGGCCAAAGTTGTGATGAATGATGAATGATATACATGTGATGTATGAGATCATGTTCATGTAATAGGAATCACGACTTGCATGTCGATGAGTATGACAACCGGCAGGAGCCATAGGAGTTGTCATTATCTTTTATGACCTGCGTGTTAATGGAAACGCCATGTAAATTACTTTACTTTATGCTAAACGTGTTAGCCATAGTAGTAGAAGTAATAGTTGGCGAGCAACTTCATGGAGACACGATGATGGAGATCATGGTGTCATGCCGGTGACAAGATGATCATGGAGCCCCAAGATGGAGATCAAAGGAGCTATATGATATTGGCCATATCATGTCACTATTATTATTTGATTGCATGTGATGTTTATCATGTTTTGCATCTTGTTTACTTAGAACGACGGTAGTAAATAAGATGATCCCTCATAATAATTTCAAGAAGTGTTCCCCCTAACTGTGCACCGTTGCGACAGTTTTGTGTTTCGAAGCACCACGTGATGATCGGGTGTGATAGATTCCAATTCACATACAACGGCGTGTAAGACAGATTTACACATGCAAAACACTTAGGTTATCTTGACGAGCCTAGCATGTACAGACATGGCCTCGGAACACGGAGGACCGAAAGGTCGAGCATGAGTCGTATAGAAGATACGATCAACATGAGATGTTCACCGATGATGACTAGTCCGTCTCACGTGATGATCGGACACGCCTAGTCGAGTTCGGATCCATGTTTCACTTAGATGACTAGAGGGATGTCTATCTGAGTGGGAGTTCATTAATAATTTGATTAGATGACTTAATTATCATGAACTTAGTCTAAAATCTTTACAATGTGTCTTGTAGATCAAATGGCCCACGCTAATGTTGCCCTCAACTTCAACGCGTTCCAGAGAAAACCAAGCTGAAAGATGATGGCAGCAACTATACGGACTGGGTCCGGAACCTGAGGATCATCCTCATAGCTGCCAAGAAAGATTATGTCCTAGAAGCACCGCTAGGTGAAGCACCCATCCCAGAGAACCAAGACGTTATGAACGCTTGGCAGTCACGTGCTGATGATTACTCCCTCGTTCAGTGCGGCATGCTTTACAGCTTAGAACCGGGGCTCCAAAAGCGTTTTGAGCAACACGGAGCATATGAGATGTTCGAAGAGCTGAAAATGGTTTTCCAAGCTCATGCCCGGGTCGAGAGATATGAAGTCTCCGACAAGTTCTTTAGTTGTAAGATGGAGGAAAATAGCTCTGTCAGTGAACACATACTCAAGATGTCTGGGTTGCACACCGCTTGACTCAGCTGGGAGTTAATCCCGGATGACGGTCATTGACAGAATCCTTCAGTCGCTTCCACCAAGCTACAAGAGCTTTGTGATGAACTTCAATATGCAGGGGATGGAAAAGACCATTCCCGAGGTATATTCAATGCTGAAATCAGCGGAGGTGGAGATCAAAAAGGAACATCAAGTGTTGATGGTAGATAAAACCACTAAGTTCAAGAAAGGCAAGGGAAGAAGAACTTCAAGAAGGACGGCAAGGAGTTGCCGCGCCCGGTAAGCAAGTTGCCGGAAGAAGTCAAGAATGGACCCAAGCCTGAGACTGAGTGCTTTTATTGCAAAGGGAAGGGTCACTGGAAGCGGAACTGCCAAATACTTAGCGGACAAGAAGGCGGCAACACTAAAGGTAATATGTGATATACATGTAATTGATGTGTACCTTACCAGTGCTCGTAGTAGCTCTGGGTATTTGATACCGGTGTTGCTCACATATTTGTAACTCAAAGCAGGAGCTGCGGAATAAGCGGAGACTGGCGAAGGACGAGGTGACGATGCGCGTCGGGAATGGTTCCAAGGTCGATGTGATCGCCGTCGGCACGCTACCTCTACATTTACCTACGGGATTAGTTTTGAACCTCAATAATTGTTATTTAGTGCCAGGTTTGAGCATGAACATTGTATCAGGATCTCGTTTACGAGAATGGCTACTCATTTAAAATCCGAGAATAATGGTTGTTCTATTTATATGAGAGATATGTTTTATGGTCATGCTCCGATGGTCAATGGTTTATTCTTAATGAATCTCGAACGTGATACACATATTCATAGTGTGAATACCAAAAGAATGTAAAGTTGATAACGATAGTCCCACATACTTGTGGCACTGCCGCCTTGGTCACATTGGTGTCAAGCGCATGAAGAAGCTCCATGCTGATGGACTTTTAGAGTCTCTCGATTATGAATCATTTGACACATGCGAACCATGCCTCATGGGCAAAATGACCAAGACTCCGTTCTCCGAACAATGGAGCGAGCAACCAACTTATTGGAAATCATACATACTGATGTGTGCGGTCCAATGAGTGTTGAGGCTCGCGGGCTATCGTTATGTTCTCACCTCACTGATGACTTGAGTAGATATGGGTATGTCTACTTAGAAAAACACAAGTCTGAGACCTTTGAAAAGTTCAAGGAATTTCAGAATGAGGTAGAATCAACGTGACCGAAAATAAAGTTCTTACGATCAGATCGTGGAGGAGATATTTAAGTCACGAATTTGGCACACACTTAAGGAAATGTGGAATCGTTTCACAACTCACGCCGCCTGGAACACCTCAACGTAACGGTGTGTCCGAACGTCGTAATCGCACTCTATTGGATATGGTGCGATCTATGATGTCTCTCTGATTTACCGCTATCATTTTGGGGATACGCTCTAGAGACAGCCGCATTCACTTTAAATAGGGCACCGTCTAAATCCGTTGAGACGACACCGTATGAATTATGGTTTGGGAAGAAACCTAAGCTGTCGTTTCTAAAAGTTTGGGGATGCGATGCTTATGTCAAGAAACTTCAACCTGAAAAGCTCGAACCCAAGTCGGAAAAATGCGTCTTCATAGGATACCCTAAGGAAACCATTGGGTATACCTTCTACCTCAGATCCGAAGGCAAGATCTTTGTTGCCAGGAATGGATCCTTTCTAGAGAAAGAGTTTCTCTCGAAAGAAGTAAGTGGGAGGAAAGTGAGCTTGATGAAGTACTGCCTCTTGAAACGGAGAGTAGCGCAGCTCAGGAAAATGTTCCTGTGGTGCCTGCACCGATTAGAGAGGAGGTTAATGATGATGATCAAGATACTTCGGATCAAGTCCTACTGAACTTCGTAGGTCCACAAGGACGCGTTCCGCACTAGAGTGGTACGGCAACCCCGTCCTGAAAATCATGTTGTTAGACAACGGTGAACCTTCGAACTATGAAGAAGCGATGGCGGGCCCGGATTCCAACAAATGGCTAGAGGCCATGCAATCCGAGATAGGATCCATGTACGAAAACAAAGTATGGACTTTGATAGACTTGCCCGATGATCGGCGAGCGATAGAAAATAAATGGATCTTTAAGAAGAAGACGGACGCGGATGGAAATGTTACCATCTATAAAGCTCGACTGGTCGCTAAGAGTTATCGGCAAGTTAAAGGGGTTGACTACGATGAGACTTTCTCTCCCGTAGCGAAGCTGAAGTCCGTCCGAATCATGTTAGCAATTGCCGCATACTATGATTATGAGATATGGCAAATGGGCGTCAAAACAGCATTCCTTAACGGCTATCTTAAGGAAGAACTGTATATGATGCAGCCAGAAGGTTTTGTCGACCCTAAGAATGCTGACAAGGTGTGCAAGCTCCAACGCTCGATTTATGGGCTGGTGCAAGCCATCTCGGAGTTAGAACATTCGCTTTGATGAGATTGATCAAAGCGTTTGGGTATTATGTAGACTTATGGAGAAGCCTGCGTTTACAAGAAAGTGAGTGGGAGCTCTGTAGCATTTCTCATATTATGTAGATGACATACTTTTGATGGGAAATGATATAGAACTTTTGGACAGCATGAGGCCTACTTGAATTAGAGTTTTTCAATGAAGGACCTTGGAGAAGCGCTTATATATTAGGCATAAAGATCTATAGAGATAGATCGAGACGCCTCATAGGTCTTTCACAAAGTACGTACCTTGACAAGATATTGAAGAAGTTCAATATGGATCAGTACAAGAAGGGGTTCTTGCCTGTATTGCAAGGTGTGCGATTGAGCATAAGGCTCAATGCCCGAACAGCAAAAGATATAGAAGAGATGAGTGTCATCCCCTATGCCTCAGCCATAGGGTCTATTATGTATGCCATGCTGTGTACCAGACCTGATGTAAACCTTGCCATAAGTTTGGTAGGTAGGTACCAAAGTAATCCCGGCAAGGAACACTGGACAGCGGTCAAAAACATCCTGAAGTACATGAAAAGGACCAAGGATATGTTTCTCGTTTATGGAGGTGACGAAGAGCTCGTCGTAAAGGGTTACGTCGACGCTAGCTTCGACACAGATCTGGATGACTCTAAGTCACAAACCGGATACGTGTATATTTTGAATGGTGGGGCAGTAAGCTGGTGCAGTTGCAAGCAAAGCGTCGTGGCGGGATCTACATGTGAAGCGGAGTACATGGCAGCCTCGGAGGCAGCACAAGAAGCAATCTGGGTGAAGGAGTTCATTACCGACCTAGGAGTCATACCCAATGCGTCGGGCCGATGACTCTCTTCTGTGACAACACTGGAGCTATTGCCCTTGCCAAGGAGCCCAGGTTTCACAGGAAGACCAGGCATATCAAGCGTCGCTTCAACTCCATTCGTGAAAGTGTTCAAAATGGAGACATAGAAATTTGTAAAGTACATACGGACCTGAATGTAGCAGATCCGTTGACTAAACCTCTCCCTAGAGCAAAACATGATCAACACCAGAATTCCATGGGTGTTCGATTCATCACAATGTAACTAGATTATTGACTCTAGTGCAAGTGGGAGACTGTTGGAAATATGCCCTAGAGGCAATAATAAAATGATTATTATATTTCCTTGTTCATGATAATTGTCTATTATTCATGCTATAATTGTATTATCCGGAAATCGTAATACATGTGTGAATACATAGACCACAATGTGTCCCTAGTGAGCCTCTAGTTGACTAGCTCGTTGATCAACAGATAGTCATGGTTTCCTGGCTATGGACATGGGGATGTCATTGATAACGGGATCACATCATTAGGAGAATGATGTGATGGACAAGACCCAAACCTAAGCATAGCATAAAGATCGTGTAGTTCGTTTGCTAGAGCTTTTGCAATGTCAAGTATCATTTCCTTAGACCATGAGGTTGTGCAACTCCCGGATACCGTATGAGTGCTTTGGGTGTGCCAAACGTCACAACGTAACTGGGTGGCTATAAAGGTACACTACGGGTATCTCCGAAAGTGTCTGTTGGGTTGGCACGAACCGAGACTGGGATTTGTCACTCCGTATGACGGAGAGGTATATCTTGGGCCCACTCGGTAATGCATCATCATAATGAGCTCAATGTGACCAAGGGGTAGGTCACGGGATCATGCATTACGGTACGAGTAAAGTGACTTGCCGGTAACGAGATTGAACAAGGTATTGGGATACCGACGATCGAGTCTCGGGCAAGTAACGTACCGATTGACAAAGGGAATTGAATACGGGATTGATTAAGTCCTCGACATCATGGTTCATCCGATGAGATCATCGAGGAGCATGTGGGAGCCAACATGGGTATCTAGATCCCGCTGTTGGTTATTGACCGGAGAGGCGTCTCGGTCATGTCTACATGTCTCCCGAACCCTAGGGTCTTACACACTTAGATTCAGTTGACGCTAGGGTTTGTAAAAGATATGTATATGCAGTAACGAAAGTTTGTTCGGAATCCCGATGAGATCCCGGACGTCACGAGGAGTTTCCGAAATAGTCTGAGGTAAGAATTATATATAGGAAGTGCAGTTTCGGCCATTGGAAGGATTCGGGGGTCACCGTATTGTTACCGGACCACCGGATGGGTCCGGGGGTCCACAGGGTGGGGCACCCATCCCGGAGGGCCCCATGGGCTGAAGTGGGAGGGAACCAGCCCATAGTGGGCTGGTGCGCCCCCCTTGGCCCACCCGCTGCGTCTAGGGTTGGAAACCCTAGGGTGGGGGGCGCCCCACTTGCCTTGGGGGGTACTCCACCCCCCTTGGCCGCCGCCCCCCTTCGGAGATCCAATCTCCAAGGGGGCCGGTGCCCCCCTAGGGGGCCTATATAAAGGGGGGAGGGAGGGGGCAGCCGCACCCTGGCATCTTGGCGCCTCCCTCTCCCCTGCTACCCCTCTCCCTCTCGCGCAGACGCTCGGCGAAGCCCTGCTGCGGTGACAACTGCATCCACCACCACACCGTCGTGCTGTTGGATCTTCATCAACCTCTCCTTCCCCCTTGCTGGATCAAGATGGAGGAGACGTCATCCGCTCCGTACGTGTGTTGAATGCGGAGGTGCCGTCCGTTCGGCGGTTGGTCATTGGTGATTTGGATCACGGCGAGTACGACTCCATCATCCATGTTCTAGTGAACGCTTCCGCTCGCGATCTACAAAGGTATGTAGATGCAATCTGAATACTCGTTGCTAGATGAACTCATAGATGGATCGCTCGCGATCTACAAAGGTATGTAGATGCAATCTGAATACTCGTTGCTAGATGAACTCATAGATGGATCTTGGTGAAACCATAGGAAATTTTTTGTTTTCTGCAACGTTCCCCAACACCTCCCACGTGTTCAGGTCGTCTTCTTTCATGTTGGCGTATCAGGGGTCGATGATGGTCTCAGCGAGGTCAACCACGGAGTCCTTCTCCTTCCCGTTGCTGATGATCTTGTATTGCTTCTAGATATGGACAAGCTTGTTGCACCAGATGGCCGAATCGTCGCGTTCTTCCTTCTCTCCACCGTAGCGAAGGTGCAGTCGGCGCTGCCGATGAAACGGGCGAATGCTCCAGAACCTGGTGCAGCCATAGGACTGAGGTGACGCAGAGCTTCACCGAGTCCGTATCGTTGGTGTACATCACATTCAACTTGGTGCAGCCATAGGACTGAACGGTGAACTCAAAGGGGAACTCCTTGCTGAAGTCCATATCCAGCAGGCTCACCCCTCGGATCGCCATTGGAGACTCTTCGAGTGAACGAGTGTGTAGGCGGCGGCAGCAGTTCGTTTTCAGCTCCTGGGGAACTGGATTCAACAGTAAGCTGAGTGTGTACAGCCGACTACCGCTCGCGTTCATTGCCTCCATAGGTGCTTGTGGCTTCTGGTCACTTGGTCTTGGATTGGAGTGAGCAGTGTCGCGCAGAGACTTGGGAGTAGATGGATTGGAGTGGTGGGGCGCCTTTATTATATGAGAGTCCAAACTCTGTTGCATTCACATCGTGCTGGCTCTATTCTGCTTCTCCAATTAATTCTTTCTGCATGTAATTGAGGATGCATCATTGACTGTTCAATGTCTCGGGAACTGCTACCCTCTCCCTCCTTGGCATTTAAGCACCTATGGACCCGTCGACGACGAGGTGCCTATGGTGACTTTGTAAATTTCAAGATGATAGTGCCGTGCGTGTGTGCGTTCATAGGGGTGAATGTATGCGCGTGTATATGAGCACTTGCGTCTGTACTGTGTAAAAAAAACGTAAATGCGTGTCAAAAAGAGACTAGTCAGTATACTCAATATTGTGCACCTCGAAGAGGAAAATGATAGAACTAGTACGTATTTATTTACGGTGCAGATTCACTCATTTTTCTCCATATGTACTCCGTCTCGGTGTAGTCTAGTCACTTGTTGAAATCTCTAGAAGGGCAAATACTCCTTTCTAGTTTATAGGGCTATACTAGCAAGTAGTTGTACGTACTAGTACAATAGTGGGCTCACATAGCAATTTTGTCTCATGCAAGAGCCTGGCTATATGCGTGCTCCAATGTTCGCAACTACAACGTTCGGTTTGTGCTTGGCTCTTCGCCTCTTCGAGAAGATGAACAATGATGTTACTACTATTGCTTCTACAGTGTTGAATCCACTGCTGCATGTCCGTCCACCGCGAGCGGGACGGATAGCTTGTTGTAGAAGTACTACTAAGTAAAAGCCTGTCCTCATTTGCGACCAACCGCGCGCATGGGTGAGGGGGAAGGCGTGTAGTAAGATCAAGCTTCTCCTCGTTGTACGAGTTGACGCGACACATCATAGCACTAGCCCCACATGCTTGCCTCTAAACTTGGCTGAAAGACCCGTAGTGTACAATATATTTGCTGCAACCTCTAACATTTACCCACCACAAATTAAAATATATGTGGCCGTATGCATCGTTCTGATGCAGAGGTCGGGGAGTCCCCCCTTTTCGAAGAAAAAAACAAATTAAAATATATATTCCTGTCTTGACCAGATGAGGGTGCAAACTACAATCACCAGGGTGTCAGGTAGGGCCAGAAGACTATTTTTTTTAAAAAAACTTCGAGACGGCCACATAGCATGGAGCTGACCCCAACGATTTTAAGCTTACAGGCACGGTACACGCTATCCTAGACTAGTCTACACATGAAACTGCCACACGAGCGTCCGGGCTGCGCTTGGCTCTTCGCCTCTTCGAGAAGTCGAACAATGATGGAGTACTACTGCATTGGATGAGTACTACAGTACGCTTCTGGCCATCTGACACCGATTGAACTGCTGCATGTCCACCGCGTGCGGGAGGGAGAGCGTGTAGCAAAAGCTTCTCCTAGTCTTGCCAGCCACCATGCCCATGGGCGAGGGAGGGACGCTCCTGCCTTTGCGTGTATGACAGGTGGGCCCGACAGGTGTGTGGCCAACCAGTCATACAGCCAAAGGCAGGTGCAGTTAAGTCCGCGAGGGAGAGGATAATAAAACTTCTCGTTGATGTACGAGTTGACGCGACACATCAAAGCACTGCACTCGATATATTTCAATAATTTGGGTTTACCGATGCATTAATTACAACGCATGCATGCATGCCGTGACTCTCCTTTTGATACTTGCATGTGTTGATTTAATGCACCTTGAATTAGTATAAAATATGTGACGGTAAAGCTTTGTAATACCCCGGCCCAAGTCGAGAGATGGTTGTGCACGAGGAGGGCGAGATCATGCAGACCGAACAGGACCCGACGATGGAGCTCTCTAAGATCTCGATGGACCTCACCGTGCTCCACTGCGCCTTGTGCCTCCGCCCCTTGACGCCTCCAGTGTATGAGGTTCGAATACACCTCGTCCATTAGGCTGATTGAGCAAGGTGCAGGTTTCTTGATTGATGAGATGTTTGATTGATTTCTGTAGTGCAAGGGAGGGCACCTGGCCTGCGCGGACTGCCGCGTCGAGCGCCCCGGGAACCAGCGGCAGTGCCAAAAGTGCGAGCGCGGCGGTGGCTTCGACGTGCGGAACACGGCGGTGGACTACGTCCTTTCGTCGGTGAGGGTGGAGTGCCCGCACGAAGGCTGTGGGCTCTACATCACTTACCACAAGCTCGCTGATCACCAGAGCGTGTGTCCGCTCGCGCCCTGCAAATGCCCCGTGCCCGTCTGCGGCTACGAAGGCCCGCCGCCGACGCTCTACCACCACATCAGCACCGCACATCCCATGCCCGTGCACAGGATCCAATACGGCAAGGTGCTCCAGCTGCAAGTGCCACTGTCGGAGCCACGGCTCTTGCTGTTCGCAGATGAGGACCGCCACGTGTTTTTCTTGGTCGGCGGCGTGCTCGACATCGGCGCGCCTATCGTTGTGTCGGTTGTCTGCATCAGAGCGGGGGCGTCCCCACTGCCGCACTACGTGGCCAAGCTGTGGGCGAACGGCCCGCTGGGGGAGCCCAAAGGCACGACTGACGCCGTCAAGGTGGAAATGGAGGTGACAAAGCAGCAAGGATCCCGGCGACGTCGACATGCAGGAGCTGACCTTCTTGATAGTTCCGCCCAAGCTGCTGGTCGGGGCTAAGCTTGTGTCCCTCCACATTCAGATTCACAAGCTCACGTCCTAAATGTTTCTACAGTGCCTTCTGTTTATCTTAGTAATATGCTAATATAGGGATTACCTTGGTCTACTTTAGCTTAAGAAATGGTGGTTTTGGTGGCGATAAAAAATTATGTTTATCAATGCATTAATTGCAATGCATGCATGCATAAAGTACATGCATTGGTCAATTTTCTCTTAATACTTGCATGCAACGATTTAATGCACCTTGGAATCTGAACCTGTGTTGGGGAACAACCAAATTGAGCCTTATAAAATGGAAAAACTAAAATTTTGAGATAAGCCCTATAAAACCGGAAAGGAGAGAGTAGAAAAAGAAGTACTCCATCCGAAAATAGTGCCGCACTTCAAAACTTGAACCGTCAAGAAATTTTGAGCTTGCGTTTCGTCACATTCCAAATTACTTCACGCTATATTGAATTGCAAACCTGTTCACACCGATCACAACCTAAACAGTTTCCCACTTAGGAGCGTATTAGTACTTGGTTATAAATACTAGTATGCCAAGATGACTGCGCATTCCTCCTCAACTCCTCATCCACAAAAACAAACAAGCCATTCGGTATCCTTCCCTTGTGTCTGCCATGGCCAGCGTGAGTTCTGGGTCGAGAGATTGCCACCAGGGGGAGGCGAGCATGGAAGCGGAAGCACGAGAGATGTCCCGCCTCGCTACGAGAGCAGCCGACATGTCCCGCCGCGCGGAAGTAGCAGCACAGAGGTCCCGCCGCGCCGCTGAAGCAGCACGGAGGTCCCGTCGTGCCGTTGATGCAGCAGACTAGTCCGGCCGCGCCGCGGAAGCAGCAGAGATGTCCCGCCGCGCCACGAATGCAGCAAAGATGTCTCGCCGCGCCGCGGCGGCCTGGGAAAATTTCTCACAGGCAGGTGACGACTATTACAGGCGCATGAATGCGATCGTCTATAGCCAGATGGAGTAGATCTCCGGCTGGGTGAGGTTGCAGGACGAAATTAAAGCCTCATTTGAACACGCTATCGGCGTACTAAAGGAGGGCAATGAGAGGCTCCGGCCCGAGCGTGACCTTCTGAGGGAGAAGATCGTCCGAAGTGCAGACCAGCAGGAGGAGACTAGTGCCTTGTTGAAGAGGACCGGCGTCATCATCAAGAAACTTATGGACGAGAATGACATGCTCCGCAACGAGCGCCAAAGGCTGGTGGAGGAATCCATGGATGTTCTCAAGCAGCGGCGTCTTGAGGACACGAAAGAGCTCATCGCCGCTCGCCGCGGAGACTAGTTCCCGCGGCCTCCACCAATGCATCAAGAAAGTAGAGATCAGCGTGCCAGATCCTTGTCTTCCTTCTTCTTTTGCCCTTGTGTATTTCGGGCGTAGCCGCATGTGGCTTTTTAATTATCTTTCTAATTATGTAAAACAATTAATCGTCCTTATCTTTTTGTGGAAGATCAATGTTGCGAGGCTGGAATGAAGAAAACTCTTGCTGTGGCTACCCTGGCGTTGCTGTTCTTCTAGTTGCTGCTGGGCTTCCTTCAGTTTCCTGGTTTCTTTTGATGTAATAATCGGTTTAGGATGTGGATTGTGTCGTCGGTTGTGAAATGTTGGGTTCTAGCGCGGATGTTTGGCCTTTGTTGGCCTCTTGGGATGTTGTGATTTCAATCTGGTAGCTTTTAGTCCTTCGTGTTAGGCTGGAGTTGTGTTGAACTTCTTGTGAATTGTGGTGGTTTTCAGTAATGAAAATCGGAAGGGACAAGCCCTTCTTTGATCAAAAAAAAAATTAATCATCCTTATATATTCATCAGTCTTGCTATAAGTCGCAGTAGATGCTATATAGGTCCGTCGGATCTTACATCAAGATCCGTGCTTTCAGATTTTCTTTTCTCTCTCTTAAATCTCAGTCGAGTGAGACATAGCCACGCCATTAAACAGAGGCTCGGGCGCCATTAATGGAGACCTTGGGAGAGAGGTGGACGGCAGATGGAGGTCAAAGGGCTCTCCTCCCGATAAGCACGCGCAGGGGTCTGATCGCACGCCTCTCGTACTCAAATAGCTACCCTGCACGGCGCCTCCTAGCTAATAAACAATGGGGACGCGTGGCGGCACGTAAATGGTACTAGTAAGTAGAACGCCCACGGTTTCAACAATACTTGTGTTTCCGATTGTAACGTGACAACACTTGTTCCAAAATGACTTTGTTGATTGTTAATGTGTGCGCCTGCGCAAATCGGACTGCAAATTTACCACAGCATGTTGGTGCCATGTCATGGCACCAAGCCAAGTTTCATTATTTTCATGCGTGTTTTGGATTTACAGGAATTAAAAAACTTAGTTTCTCAATGTTTCCAACCCAGCCACGACGCCCAGAATTTTGAATTTCATTCCCATTTCTTGCATGTAACCTAGAAATTTACCCGAGGACACAAATGTGATTTTTCAACCAACTTTGGTGCACTGGAACATGTGCTTGTACTTCAAATTTGAATTATGCACACAAAGGTGACACGTTCCCTCCCAAAACCACGAGCCTTCTTGAGAGAAGCTCCGATTTGCAAGAAGCTTATACCAAAATTTGTTCCTATTCGGCCAATTTTTTTACCACGGCATGATACTACCATGACATGACACCATGCCAAGTTTCATGATTTAAAACCAAGTTTCTCAATGTTCTCGACCGAGCCACGATGCCAAGATGTTTGAATTATATTCTCATTTTTTGCATGGGACCTACTCCCTCCTTCCATCTATATAGGGCCTAATGTGTTTTTCAAGACAGCCTTTGACTATTGACAAGATTAATAGCACATGAGATGTATACTATGAAAATTATATTATTGGAAGCTCCTTTGACATACAAATTTGAAAGGATGCTTTGTGTAAGTTCCATGTCATATATTATTGCTCTAACGTTTGGTCAAAGTTAGCTTCAAAAAACGCATTAGGACCTATATAGATGGAAGGAGGGAGTAGAAATTCACCCGAGGACACAAATGTGATTTTTCAACCAACTTTGGTGCACGGGAGCATGTGCTTGTAGTTCAAATTTGAATTATGCACATTAAATGACCAAAAACTCAATTAATGTGTAAATAAGGCCAAATGAAGCCGGAATAATTCCAAAATTTAATAGGGCACTCATGTAGTTCTATGTTGCCTTTGTAAATAAACTCAAGGGGGACAACGTATATCGTTTCGCACTCAAAGGTGGCACGTTCCCTCTCAGAACCACGAGCCTTCTTGAGAGAAGCTTGGGTTTATAAGAAGCTTATACCAAAATCTGTTCCTATACGGCCAATTTTTTTACCACAACATGGTAGTACCATGACATGACATCCATGCCAAGTTTCATGATTTTCAGACGTGTTTTGGATTTACAAGAATTTTAAAACCAAGTTTCTCAATGTTCTCGGCCGAGCCACGATGCCCAGATGTTTTAATTTTATTCTCATTTCTTGCATGGGACCTAGAAATTCACCCGAGGACACAAATGTGATTTTTCAACCAACTTTGGTGCACGAGAGCATGTGCTTGTAGTTCAAATTTGACTTATGCACATTAAATGACCAAAAATTAAATTAATGTATAAAAAACGACAAATGAACCCGGAATAATTCCAAAATTTAACAGGGCACTAATGTAGTTCTATGCTGCCTTTGTTAAGAAACTCAAGGGGGGGCAGCGTATATCGTTTCACAATCAAAGGTGGCACGTTCCCTCTTACCACAACATGTTAGTGCCATGACATGACACCATGCCAAGTTTCATGATTTCCAGGAGAGTTTTGGATTTACATGAATTTAAAATCAAAGTTTCTCGATGTTCTTGGCCGAGTCATGACGCCCAGATGTTTGAATTTTATTCTCATTTCTTCCATGGGACCTAGAAATTCAACCAAGGACACACATGTGATTTTTCAACCCACTTTGGTGCATCGGAGCATGTGCATGCAATTCATATTTAGATTATGCACATTGAAAGTCCAAAAACTCAATTAATGTATAAAAAGGCCAAATGAACCCGAAATAATTCCAAAATTTAACAGGGCACTCATATAGTTCTATGTTGCCTCTGTAAATAAAATCAGGAGGGAGGCAGCGTATATCGTTTCGCACACAAAGGTGACACGTTCCCTCTCGGAACCACGAGGCTTGTTGAGAGAATGTTCGGTTTTGCAAGAGGCTTATACCAAAACTTGTCCCAACTCAGCCAAAAATTATACGTATGAAAACAGGGTTTAGATTATCCCAAACATCTCGCTACCTAGACCAATAATGTACTATGATTTGAATTCAACATAAAATGTATACAAATATTTGAATTGGAGAGCGTATGGTACATGTAGTTCATAGTGAAATATGATTACTGCTATATGTATGTTTTTTGTTATCAAGATAATATTTAAATTATTGTATAACTTGACAACAATCGTATTCAAATAAGGAATATTGATTCAAATTTAGTCCATATGCTAAACGACAATATATATGTTCACATGGTGGAGTAAAATGTTCATATACAATGGAAGATCAAAATGTACGACTACATCAATTATAAACCGCAAGGTCACCTAACAATATATTCGAATTCAACATAACGTGGATTCAAAAATTGAAATTCGAGATCACGGCATCTGTAATCATATAAAAAGCGACATTACTCTTTCTTTGGTGGGAATTGATTTGTTTTTTGTTGTTGTTGAGGGAAGTGCAAATCGATTTGGTACTGTGCAGGGTAATCTTGTTCTCCCGATTTTTTTTACATTTTTCTTGTAGTTTTTTCAATGGCATCTATAGCAATATAGTAAAAGGGGACATGGCTCCCTTGTGTCTTGTATGAATTGTTTTTTTACATGTTAAGTTTGTTCTGCCGAACAAGGAATCCGCACCTTGTTATCCCGAAATTTTCAAGCTCGAGTATCTTTTGTCTCACCTTCTTTGAAACTCCCGCTTCTTCAACCCGCGCCGCGCCTTGTTATCCCGAAATTTGGACGCGCGCGAGAACTCCCTCCTCATCCGAAATCACTCCCACAGCCCAGACACGCGAAATCCCCCGTCTACCCCTCAGTCAGAAATGAAGCTCCACATCGCGGTGTCAAAACCGGTGGGGGTACGCTGGTAACTTACCCTACATTTCAGACAAGCGTGTCCCTAAGCTTGGCTCCCCCCTCCCCCTTCGCCCCCCCCCATTCGTACACCGAGGCTGCCAAAACCCGCGAAACCCCACGCTCCTCCGTCGGCCTCCCAACCGCCGCCCAGCTGGAGACTCTTCCCCGACTACGTCGTCCACCGCAACAGCTCGCCGTCCCTCATCCACCGCACCGGATGAGGATCTGTTGCCGATCTCGCCGTCCCGCCGGATCAGCCGCCCCGTCCTCCACCTCCAAGGAGCTGCCCCGACGTTCGCCTCGTCTATCACGCCACCTCAATCCCCACAGCACCGTCTTGACCTGCCCCACCGGAACCGCAGCACCCTCACCAATTCCTCCGATAAAGCCGAGGCCAACTCGGCGCCACCAAGGAGGTTCTACACTCACCGCTGCATTTTATCTTTTATTCGATCTCACGGGGCTGCCGGTGCTCGATACCGAGCAGACATGGCGTGTCTCCATCGACAGCGCCGTCGCCGGCCATATCATCCACAACGTCTCCCCCCCATGTTGTTGCTTCCTCGGCGGCGACTTCCACAACGGCACTAGCTGCAGCTGCTCCAGCTCTCGCTCGTGCTGCGGCTCTGTTCTTGCTGTCGGTCGCGCTGCTGCACTGCTCCTGCTTTCGTTCGTGCTACTGCTCTGCTCTTTCTCTCGCTTGCGCTGCTGCTGCTGCTGCACAACCTCCGGCAGCTACAGGAGTTGCTGCTTTAGCACTCGCTCGTGGTGCTACTGCACGACTTGCTCTCTGCTAGTGCATTCCTTGCTCGAGCGTCTGCTGATTTAGATCATTGCTTCTCTGCTACTAGTGCTCGGACGCCCTAAACATCTGTTGCAATGCTCGGTTACTAGTTCAATCAGTTTCGACAGTAAAATTCAGTTTCGACTGTGAAGTTCATTTTCTTCAGTTAAGTTTAGAGTGAACAGTACTTACAGCATATGTCGGAGCGGCCGTGGCGCGGCTGATGCATTTTACATTTAGCACTTTTGGTGATGTATTTTACATCATCTATTGCAGATGATATTAGGGTCCCACTTCACATTAACGTTGTCTGTCTTGTCATGCTTCAGCCTCATCGCCGTACACCTTAGCGGAGCTGCTCCAACGACGGAACCGTCCATCACAGCGGAGCAGTACTCTCGGCGCCATTTCCAGAGGCCTCGGATCTTCTTCCCCGCCTCCGACAGTCACACCAGCATCATGACCATCCTCCACGTCCAATCGAATGATGCTGAGGTCCACAAGCCTATGCCAAAGAGGTTGTACACTTGTTGCATCACTTGGTTTCTCCATTCCTCTGTTCTTCCAATTCATGTGAGCCAAACACACAGGTTGACTGAAATCCTATGTTTCCAAATGCTCTGTTTTGCACGTGCATTCATATCCTATTCATGTGTTCTCCCTGTCCCTCTGTTTATAGAATCCTCCAATTCTAAGGAGCCCTTATAGATTTACTTCATTTTCAGATAGGCGTCAAAGAAAACTCTGTGTGTTATGTCCTGCTCCTGCCGTGCCGTCATCCACCCCACCTGAGGTGCACCATCGACAGAAGCGTTCACTGCAGCAGAGATCCCCCCTGCAGACTTCCTTTCGCCGCCTCAGATCATCTTCCCCGTTGCCAGCAGCCACGCCAACTGCATTACCATCACCGACTGAGCAGATGAACCTGAGGACTACACAGTTCCGGAAGAGATGTCGCAGTCTTTCGTGTTTGCTTACGTTATACATCGGTTATTATTACCTGCTACTTTATCGTTCAATCTTGAGTTTTGAATTGCCCATGGGTCTCATATCGAGCCAGCAACGAATAGTATCTGTCTACTATCTGGTTCATCTGGGGACTTCTATGTGGTTCATGTTGGGTGGGCAACAAACAATAGATGATCCATTGTCTACATTTTTAAACTGAAGCTATAATCTACCTGCTATCATTAGTTTTGGATCCATCCACTCGTTTGCTACCATCAGTCTTGATTTTTGCATGCACCCCTTAGGCCTTACAAAATTTAATTATTTTTTTATTATGCATGTCAGATATTATACACAATCGTACTGAACATGTAGAGAAAAAGAGAAGACCGTTGCGTGCGAATATAATGTCATGCAGACGCTGCTCCATGGTGGGCGAAGTGCCCCCCCCCTCCTACAATTCCAGATTCTATTCCAGAGGAAGATAACTGTTCAGATGGAGATTCAGAAGGAGCCGACCGCGCCTGTTTACCACCTGAGGTGTTTGCTCTAACCTGGCATGCTGATGTTGGTCATATCATGCATATGGAGCCTTGCATTGCTTACATTATACATCTTATATTTCATCAGCTTAGTTTAGATTTGCTTTGTGTGAATGCCACCTGTTTGGTTTCTATATCATACTCCCACCATTCCTAAATATTTGTCTTTTTAGAGATTTCAACAAGTGACTACATACGGAACAAAATGAGTGAATCTACACTCTAAAATATGTCTTTATACATCCGTATGTGGTAGTCCATTTGAAATCTATAAAAAGACAAATATTTAGGAACAGAGGGAGTATATGGGAATTATGCAATGCCATCTTCTTTAGCCAGGCATCATATACGTGAATCATGCAATGCCATCCTGTTTAGCCAGTCATCGTATATGTGAATTGTATCGTTCCATATTTTTTTCCATAATGTATTCCATTTGTCAACAATGTTTATACATTCATATACTCTTCCTGTGCATCAGCCATTTGAGTCGGTCATGGGAAAAGCTGGAGTGAAAACAAGGCCTTCTGAGCAGTCAGTGCTACCTGTCGATGCAGATTTCTTGCTGGTTACAGATAGCTCCTCAGAGGAGGATTCAGAGAGAGATGACTAGTCGTATTCCCCCCTCCCCCCCCAAGGTGCATGCTCTAACTTGGCTGGGTTATATTGCTCATATCTTGCATTGCCATGCCATCTGCTTAGATTAGACATGCTTTGTGTGAATGCCTCCTATTTGCTTTCTATATCAGATATGTGAATTATGCAATGCCATGTTTTTCAGCCAGTTATCATATATGTGAATTATGCACCGCCATGGAGCCAGGCATCATATATGTGAATTATTTCATGCCATCTTTTTTTCATTACGTATTCCATTTGTCGACAATCTGTGTATATTGAACTACTCTTCATGTGTATCAGCCATTTTAGCCGGTTATGGAAAAATCTGGAGTGAAAACATGGTCTTCAAAGCAGGCAATGGTACCTGTTGAAGCATATATCTCGATGGTTACAGGGAGCTCCTCAGAGGAGGATTCAGAGATAGATGACCAGTCCTATATCCCACCTGAGGTGTATGCTCTAAGTTGCAATGTTTATATTTCTCATATGATTCATATGGTGTCTTGCATTGCTTAGTTTAGACATCATATGCACACTATTGAATTCTATCTACTTAGTTTAGAGATCATACATGCGAGTGCCAGCTGCTTAGTATATGAATCAATTATGTCAATTATATCATGCCATCCTGTATACTTAGACAACATGTATGTGAATTATTTCATCCCAACCTATTTTAGAAAGACATCATATAGTTTTGTCATGTCATCCTGTTTAGGTACTCATCATATGTTGAATTATGCCATTATATCCTGTTAAGTTATCCATCATATATCTGAAACTGTGTCATGCTATCCTGTTTAGTTAGGCATCATATATGTGAAATTGTGTCATGTTGTCCTGTTTGATTAGACAACATACATGTGAATTACCACATCTGTCTATCATACAATGTCTGTACGTTCAATTTCTTTTCTTGTTTATCAGCCATTTGAATTGGAGGGGGTGATGGCAGTATCTAAGGGAGCAAAAACCCCGTTCTTCACAAAAGACAGTGCTACCCGTTGATGCAGATAGAACCATGGTTGTACTGGCCCACAAACTAGCCCCACCACACATAATCGAGACTCTTCCAGATTGCACACTTACACTGTTGGGCAGAGAACCAGCTACAACCCATCTAACCGCAACCCCAGCGGATAGTATAACCCACTTATAGTTGACAAAGCACCATGTCCACCACAGAGTACCCCCACACGAGAAGTTTGTAAAGCTACTGCAGTGCCCAAAGCACGAAGACCACCACAGCTAACCCAAACTCCATGTTTAAAGCAGAAGAGCAACTGTTCTCAGGTCAGATTCCGTAGCTATGGTCCATACTCCTTTGCTGTTGCATCACTGTATTTACTCATACCAACTACTTCCAAATTTGAAGGATCCAATTGAAACTCCAATGGCGCAACAGGTATGTTTTAAACCTATTTATTTAACTGGATTGCTGTTCTAACTTCTTGCTCTATGTTGATTTCAGTTTAAGTTGCATAAACAGTTATGTTCTCATGTGATGCACATTACAAGTGCTGCCAATGCTGTGTAGTTTCTCACACTTATATTCTGTCTATGCTACTGTGTCTTAAAAATATATGAGTTGAACTGTGTCTCTATCTTGATTAGGGAACATAAACTAGAATGATATGGACAATACAGTGACCATAGTACATAGATATATGTTTGTTTCATGCTGTTATCATGTCCACCTTACTACTGAACTGGTTTACCAAAATGAGTTTCGTATACTACAAGCTAAACCTGTGATGTGTCTGCTTGTTTCTCTTGTAGTATTCAAACAGAATATTGGAGAAGAGCACCCCACTATGCAATGGTAGAGAAAGTAATGCAGATAAGGTTCAAGATAGTGAGACAACCCTGTTAGTCTCCAAGAAAGGTGATAAAAACGATCTTGTAGACAATGAGAAAACCCCACGGTCCTGCGTTGATGTAGTGTTCGAGTTACTGGCCAGTACAGCTGGCACAAGCTATTCGAACTCTTGCCTGAATCACTTCGGCTTCTTCAGTCTCAGCTACAAGCTGAAAGGCATCAGTCAGCTGTGCTGCGGCAAGAAGCCGAAGGACTGAGGAAGTCCCTGCAGAATTCAAATGCGTACTTTCTTGTGCAACAGCAAGCGCTAGAGGATTTTAGCGCCAAACAAGAGAAAGTTAATAAGCTTGCTAAGCATCTTGCCAGCATTATGGGTACCCAGGATATTGTTTCTTGAGCTCTTCTGAAGTGGTTTCAGTTCTGGACTTGTTTTGCTGCGGCGTTTATATGCTGCTGTGTTCCCTATATTTGCACTGGTGGCGAACTTTGATGCCCAGTGGATGTAATATGTGTAATAGCCGTGATAGCCTAGCATAAGTTGCTTGCTTATTTATTTCCTTCTTGTCTAGTTTATTCGTTTGCTTGTAGTCAGTGCAGTTCTTTTTCCGCAGTTTGCTAGTGGCTGCAATAACCTATTTTTTAAAACTAGGCCACAATAACCATGGGCTAATATTTACTGTAGTGACACTGGGCCTCCTACGGGCCGTAGAAATAGTGGGCCTTCTACGGGCCGTAGAAACAGTAGGCCTTCTATGGGCCATAGAAACAATGGGCCTTCTACGGGTCGTAGAAATAATGGGCCTTCTATGGGCCGTATCATAAATGGGCCTTATACGGGCCGTATGATCGATTGGCCAAACATGGGCCAATAACAGGCCACATTATGGCCGTAAACGGGCTAGAGTTGGAATCATTCATTCATGGGCCGACCATAACGAGCCATCGTTAATAGGCCATATTTGATGACGCTATGAAAATGGCCCTACGAATTAACGGACCACAAACGGGCCGACTGTAACCACGGGCTGAATTTGGCCCACAAGCAGAAAATGACAGTAACGGGCCGTAAGTATACGAATGCTGGAAATGAGCCCAAGAATAAATGGGCTCTGAGAAGGCAGAAATATAACATGGGCTGGAAATGGTCCAATGGAATAACGGGCCGTTAATGGTTATAAAGTTATACACTGTTCATTACGGGCCAGTTTCACCACGGGCCGTTAATGGGTGTAAAGTGATACACTGTTCATTATGGGCCAGTTTCACCACGGGCCGTTAATAGGCCAAGAGTTACATAGGGCCTCATATGGGCCGAAAGACGTCATGGGCCATACATGGTCCAGAAGTGAAAACGGGCTGGAATCATATTGGATGGCCCAGATGACGCTACTGGGCCTAATTCGGATAGGGCGTAACGGGCCTTGGGTTAGCGGGCTGTAAATGGGCTATATTCGAACAGGCCGTTAACAGGCTTTCCATGGGCCGGCCCGCCAGCTTTTGACCAAGTCAAACGGGCTGGCCTTTTCACAGGAATGGGCCTCTGTTGGGCCGTGCCACGTGTCGACGTATCATAGGCGCCTTCCGTCCAATGAGTGGTTGACATCTGTCCCAACGATGGGCCGACACGTGTTTCCTCCAGCCAATGATGATTTTACACGTGGAAAATCCCCATTGGTTGGGGCTGCTAACGGGTTATCGGATCCAAAACCCGAACCGATAGCTTAACGGCGTTCCGTTATGGTGGATGCCATGTGTCGGTCACCCTTGACGAAAGCACTTCTGTGACGCGCGATTTATCGTCATGGAAGTGGACACTTCCATGATGATAATTTTGGTAATGTCATGGAACACTTCTACGACAGCACAGGTATGACTATCTTGATTCTGTCATAAATTTGTCATGGATGTACATGCATGACAAAAAAAGCGACCTACTGTGACAAACATGTATCATCACGGAAGTGTATTTTTTTTTGTAGTGACACCCCCAGCCCTCAAGGAGTGAATTGTGTTTTTCTCTTCCGCCCATTGGCGATTTTATGATAGTAATCAGTGTTCAGGTCCCCTTTCAGGAGCCAACGCTCATGGGATTGCTGAAGCCAAAAGATCTCTTCATTCACCAACAGGTCATCCAGTTCGATACTGACATCCACCTTAATGTCGTAAAGCTCAGGGGACAGGGGGCCATTTTCTTCAAGTTCTTCTAGCATGGCCAGTTCCATCCTGAGTTCTTCCTTCCTTTTCTTATCGTGGCCATATTTATCCGAACCCCAACCTTTGAAGTAGATTTTGAATCTTTTTAACTTAATGTTCAGGATGTCAATAGGATCAGATGAGAGGACTCTCCTAGCCCAAATCTTAGCAACAGTGGGTAGGAATTTTTCATCTTTGATCCAGGCAAGATTGAAACGAAACTCACGAGGTTTAGGAGCTTCACACCCTTCCTCCCCGCTGGACAGCAGCAGGGGATTGTGATCTGATAATTCCCGGACCAATTTCCTAACAGAGACCAAAGGGGACAGATTTTCCCAGTCTTCAGACATCAATATCCGGTCGAGTTTTTCTAGGGTGGGGTGGGCCTGGTTGTTTGTCCAGGTATACTTACCCCCACTAGTTTGGATCTCTCTAAGAGCCTAGGCGTTGATAATTGAGTTAAAGAGATCGGTGGATCTGCTGTTACTCGTTTTCTTATTTTTCTCATCGCAGCTGCGCAGGATATTGAATTTACCGCCTACAATGTAGGGGACATTCATATTATTATACATGGCAGCAAGCTCAACTAGGAACTCCTCTTTGTACTCCTCATGTGCAGACCCATAGACTATCAACAGGCCCCAGTCAGTTTTCCTCCTCTTATCACGCACTACCAGTTGCAAAATATATTTGCCTTTATTATAGGAAACGATATCAAAGGTATCATGTCTCACACGACTCAGGATGCCCCCAGATTTTCCCGTAGATGGAATCCATTCCCAATGGAACAAACCAAAGGGATCAATTCTCCTAATGCATCTAGGAGTAATTTTCTTCTTCATAGTTTCCTGCAGCCCGATAAAATCTAAAGAATGGTCACTGATCAAGTCCAAGAGGCAGGTGGCCATTCCTTTCTTGCCTGCCCCTCCACAATTCCAAATGAGATCTCATTTGGAACGTTTTTTTCTGGAATTGGGATCGAGTAGCCCTGCCAGGAGGCTTTGCAGGGCTACAGAAAAAGCTCTTCATTAGAGGTGTGTTTTTTGTGGCTCCTACTCACAGGTCTAGGTAGCTTAACAGCAGATTTCTTTTTAACCTTCCTTTTTTTTCTTACAAGATGAAACCTGCTCATGCAAGATTTCTTCCTGGTCAAGCCAGGTAAGATTAACATGGACAGTTTCCCCCAACCCATTAGTAACTAGAATGTCATCCCCATTATCAGCATTGTTATCCTTATTCTCATCCAGATTTTCTCTCGCCCTCTCTAGCTCTCTAAGTACATTAATGCAAGAGAAATCATTATCAGGTATATCCACTCCCATGCAAGCAACTCTATGAAGTAATTCAGTATTGAAAGAGCATCAAAAGAATTTTTGCAAGAAGTGTGATTACTACCTCCCAGGTCTCGTTTCTGAGCAAGGCGGATGGCTTTTGTTTCAATATTATCCTGCATCCTCTGCACATTGCGATTGCTGAATTTAATAACCGGTTCAGGAGCAAGAGGAGGGGTGAGAATAAGATCATCACTGCATTCAGAAGGTGGAAGTTGTACCACGTAGTCACTAGAGTCCTTCAGGCTTGAGTCAATGTCACCTTCCACTTCCACAATCTGAGCAGAATTAGACACCACATCGGCATAAGATAAAGATAGACGAGCTATAGATGGTGCATTTACCTTCACTCCCTGGTTTACAGACACATTCTCCACCAGAGTGCAGCCCCCAACATGGTTTAGAGTCACCATCCAATTGGAGGCCTCCTGATCTATCTCTTTCACCGCAAGCTCGTGCTCTTTAGCCATAGTCTCAATTAGGAGAGAGGAATCAACATCACTGTCAGAAGACATAGACGGTTCTTGCTCTTGTGGTGACAGACAGCAGGTCTTGCCCCCACGAGCAGATAACTCCCTTTTCTCCCCATTCTTAGCGTTGGATTGTTCTCCCTCCAATCCCTGGTCATCTCGTTTAAGTTTAGGAGTCTGATCAGTTTTGGTGGGAGCATCTTTAGCTTCCACACGAACAGTCTCCTCATGTACAGGATTTATCACCAGGATTTCCTCAACTTCATATGTGAATTTGTAAAAACGGCCCCCTAAGACCCCTTCAGCTGTGGCAGGGAGCTGCTTCACTGATCTGCATCCAATTTTGGCCCTAACTGAAGATGGATGATTCACAGCAGCCGTATCAACCTCCAGGGTTATGCCCACCAGCCCGCGCACATAAGCCACAGTTTTATCACATCGCTTATTAGGGGGGGGGGTCTTCCCAATTCTCACCCAAGCAACTTCCAGGAGCCCTTCTGAATCAATGTCTTCGGACCAAGGAGAAAACTTGACCGAAACTCCACATTGTTTCAACTTTATATGCTCAACAAACAAAGCGCGATCGACTTCTCTGGGTTTAGGCATACGCATCACAAACATCTGTGGAGCGAAGAATTTAGCAGAGCAACGCCATCCCTGCCCCACATACACACTAAGCTCATGCTCTATATCTTTAGTCAGCGCAGCCCCCTCTATGATAGTGACTACGATATTGTAAATCCTCTCTCCAGGCTGCCTGTCGATACTGAAATCAGGAATGTAGAAGAAACCTTGCCCTTTGCTTTGAAAAGCACACATAGCAGGAGAAAATTCCCAAGGCAAGAACCCAGTGCAAATAACAGATAGGTGTCCTTTCTTCTTGCACCGCTCGCATATCGCTTGCGGGCATCTAGCAGTGGGGTGCCCAGTCAAATTACAGATCTGACATGGGTGGAGGAGGGGAGTGTTGTTACCAGTATGCCCAGGAAGCCCACGTGCGCGAGATGATGCAGGATTCTTCTCCACCGCGCGCGGCTCGCTCGTGTCCCCATCATCATCTCCCCACCTCCCCAGCCGAGGCGGAGCAGCATGCTTGTCGCCAGCAGCTTCATCCCACTTCCTGGATCCAGCATCACCAGATCCAGAAGCCTTCTGTGTCGAGGATCCTCCCGAATCCGTCTTGCGCTTCCAGACGTTGTGGTCGAAACCGCGGCCGCGACCCCGGCCCCGATCAAAATGACCAGCCCCCCGACCATGACGCCTCACACCGAAACCCTCCTCTCTCATGGTGTTCTTGTCCTCACAGATCGGAGCAAGGGTGGAAGGAAGTGGTGGAGAACTAGCAACTTGAGCAAAGGAACGAGGATCACCCCGTATTTTGCCCTCCCACCAAGAGAAAGATCGAGGAACCCTAGATCGAGGGGGCGATGGCGCGCCCCAGAAGTGAGAGAGGCTCTCGTCGAGATGGAGGTACTGCCCGGTAAATTGGACTCCTCGATTGACCATGCATCAACATTTCTGATTATTAACTGACCGTCCGAATGCAAACAAACATTCAGGCATGCTTTAATTTCACAGCAGAGCTAACAAGGAACACAGTCCTACTTATGCATCTAGCAAACATTTTCTTGATCAATGGGTACAGAGCTCTGCTGGAGTAAGGCTTATATTCCTCTTCTCCTTACCCTGCCATGTTTTCTGTGGCAGCATTTTCCTCGAAACTACTGTTTCTTCAGAAAATAATATCACAAAAGAAGGAGTATCTTCAAAGTAATACATAACTGTGCCACCGCCAGTTCCTGCTTGCAATATGAATAGTCAAGACTCTGCGATCCATATGTTTTCATACACCACACTGCAAAGACACACAATTTCCGGAAAAATCAAGATGGTAGAAGAACAGCACGGCTCGTACGTGGTCACACAATGTCTATTCTGATAACTGTTATGCACCTGAATTATAGAGTTGAGTTATGTTAACCAGTTGCGATAGGCCTCTAACCATCTTCTTAGATTGTGGAGATTATGGATTCCGTGGGTGCTCTATGTAGTGAGATTTGGGAAATGGTTACTATTGCAGGATACTTCTGTTGCAGTTCTTTTCTGCACGTTCTACATGCACAATACCAAAGAACGAGAACTACACCGCGTTCCATTTTAAACTATCAAAAATAATCCTGAGAACATGTATATTTCCCAAGCACAAGTATCAGCCAGAGATTCTGATGTGGGCTGTATATAGTGGAAGTAGGAAAATAACTAGTGTGCGGATAGTTCTCTTTCACAAATAAACTTATGCTTATGATGTTGCAATTATTTTATGCACATCCCGTGTAATATCATGAATGCAAACCACATTCCATTCATGTTCGACCATCAAACGTGACACCTCAGCACAAGTACCGTGTAATTCTCTGAAGCGAGGCAAAACTCAATTTGTTGGCGCAGGTCCCGACTCGTCGTGTACTCTTCGACTAGACGTAGCTCGTGATCTGGTCCTGTACTTTCCCCTTCCGGCCGTCCACAAACTATACGTAGCTGGAGACGAAGGTACACACACAAGTACTAAGCAGGCCCACTGGAGACATCTGACCCCCCGTGTCGCCTCCCTGTCGGCTCAGGGCGAGAACCCTAGCCGCCGCAGCGTCCTCCCTTCCTCCTATTCCTCGTCGCCGGAGGGCGTCCCTGGGAAGCTCAGGCCGGCCCAGGGAAGGCCGCGTGGCAGGCACTTTTCTAGGTCGGTACTGCGCAGTCAAGTTCCAGAGAGCGATTTGGCTTGCGCTGCTAGGCATGTTGTGCGGGTGAGGCCGGCCATGATGTGGTGCTGCACCTGCAAGCGACACTGTGTCATTAGGCTGCGCAGATGTTGCCTAGACAGGACTTGTCCATCGCCGAGCGGGTGCGGGCGGCCATGCCCTTGCACCAAATGCACTGGGTTTTGTGCGTGGTTGGGCATGGGCTGAGAGGCGTCGCAGCTTCGCGGCTTCGCTTGGAGGCAACATCATGCTCCGGCTCCAAGATCTAGCAGGCTCTCTGCCAAGATATCCGCTCTCTGCTAGGAAGTGGACTGTGATGACAAGATGTGGTCCTTTCGCACCGGCGGTGCTACGGTCCACGGCTTGGTGGTGGTGATCCAGATCCGGTCAGCCGGCTGGGGTGTATGCAGACTTTGCTGCAGGGACCTTCTACGGCTTCACGATGGCAGTGGTCATCGAAAGGAATTCAGGAGTGTCTTTCTCTCAAGATCTAGTGGTTGACTAGGCGGTGAGATGCAAATTATGGATCAGGATCTGAATCAGAGGATGGTTGTGCAGCAGCGATGGTCGTATCGCATATAGTTGTTGGGATCGTGCAAAAGTGGTGGTGACAACACTTTTGACTTTGACGATGGTGCTACCCGAGCACCTGGTCTCGAGCTCAGGGCGAAAGACTAGGTCTAACTCAAGATGCTTATACCTAACAATGACAATGTTTTTTACGTCGTTACCTTGCTG